>NC_092633.1:63337655-63612655 GCF_039555335.1 Amphiura filiformis
GGTGTAAATCTTAATCTCTCAATTATGATATGGCGAGGTACGGCTAACGTCCAGGAATATACAGAGCAGATGAAGAGTTCCACAAATTCACACGGTGAATGCCGTAGAGTCAGTTTTTGTTTGGTTTTGTATGTATTCCGTAAATGTGTTCTGAAAGTAACGGGAAATAGCTGATACCCACCTCTTTAAATCTATAATCGTTTCCTGATCTTCCGCAGCCTACTTGATAGATTTTGCAACAACTGTCTGGTGTGTCTCCCACTCCGAATGTTTTACCTGCATACTGAAACCAGTCATTGGGTCGGTCAAACCCACAACACTTTTCCTGAAATGATCAAAGAACACGGCAACATTAATTGATTTATAGCCTTGATAATGTACAAAGTATTAATTTCCGTCAAAATATACAGGATAATAACCACACACCTCACATAAGAAAGCAAAATTACGTTGATTCAACATGGCCAAAGTCAATATAAGACAATGGGACAATAATGATAATGTCTCAAGTCACTCCTTATATAAGAAAAACGTATTTTGGCAGCTTAAACGTATCGCGTACAATGTACTCAAGTATCTACCACCGATAGTCCTAAAGCTACATACTGCAGTTACTGTCCGTTTTCCTATACACAATACACAGTGCTCTCACCATTGACGCGTGACCTCTACAAATGATGTATGTTGGAAGAATGGGCACTTGCCTAGTTAACATCACTGTGTGAAAAATAACCAGCCAATATTTAACTTATTCTCCAAACTTCTAGCAAATATATTTCTCTAACATGACCTAAAATTACAGCTAGGTTAGATGTTGAGAAATAGTCGCACTTTTGTAAAATATGAGTGAGGGCAAGGCATAGCTAGCCAACTCCCCGTGTTAATTGAATGGAGATTTGACCGAAAATATTGGTATCGGACCGCTCACTTCTGAAGGATGCCACAAAAAAACGGTACTGGGTACTGTAGGTGATTGACAAAGGGTCGCACTTTTGTGTTTTAGGAAGGATATGTAAACGACAGATAACACCAAAAATATGAAGAAATTATTTCCAAACCGTGTTAAGTCAACAATCATTATGTTGCTCATTTTCAAGAATGCTGGTTAACAAAAAGCAGGCCATTGTCTCATTTCGTGAACAAAGGTCCACTACCATTGTTTCTTTGCGTTTCCTTTATAATCGGTTACCCAACTGAAGCTGTATTATAGCAGCTCATTGCTATATCGCACATATAAAACAGACACATGTGCACAGCCAGAGAAGATCCGATTTAATCAGTTGAGCTGTTTCAATGAGTGTTATATTGGTTTAATAGCTTTTAATGGGGTTTAAGTCCTGCAAAGGTCGAGGTGAATTCTACTGTAGACATGACTGCATCATGAAATGATCTTTATATTATACATCTTTCTTTTGCATTCATCGACGCTTTTTAGGGAAGTCATAGTCAATAACCTGTCAACAAGAAGTGTAACATTTTTCAAAACTAGTGATATTTTTTAAAACTATGTAACCATTTTTTCAAGATATATGGTGTACCACTAACAGATAGGGCAGCGTAGACAACTATCTTTAACACAAAACCAGTACAGACAAATTAGAGATATTAAAATATCTCTAATTTGCCTGTACTGGTTTTGTGGAAACGAAAAGAACGCCATCTATAATTGGTTGTCAATGTTTAATGTTTACTTGACCAACCAAACAAGCTTTAAGGGGCCACAAGTTACACCATACAAGTTTTATAATAAATAAAAGAGCTTTTTATAAAATTTAATTATATTATAACAATGTCATTGGTAGCACATTTTGTTTGCCAGAACTAGAGCAGACATTTACAATGTCACACATCGTTGCGCTCGGTCATAATTGGCCCATTATGTAATAAAAGATGCATGCGCTCAATTCAGTTCGGGGGCACTCGTAATAACCGGACGTCTCTGATTTCAAAGACGGGTCAGTGATTTCACATACGGGGGTCTGTGATATCACATACGTCGAGCTTTGTTGACAGCTCGGCACCCGATGCAGCACATCGGAACGAATCAGAGTGTATTAGAATAAGCTTTCCTATGTTTAGAAAATATCTACCTGTGCAAAAATTATATCTATCTGTGCAAATTCTGACAAATGGTCCCAGAACGCACTTAGATTGCAATGGCCAAAATCAAATGTTTTGAAGTAAAAAAATCCCAATTTTACTATCCAATTCATGAATTGGATAGTAAAATTGGCAGGCACTCAATATGCTCAACTTGGGCTAGCTACAACCCTGATAAGGCCTATACACAATTCACAAAATTATTCCCACTGCGCCGGCACGTTCATCAAAATTACTTATATCGTTTGCGACTGGGTTTTGAAACTAGGGAGTATGTGATAAATGAGACGTCTCTGAAATATGATACTGTTATGTGACATGACGCTTCAAGTGTTGAATTGGCACATTTGAGAGACACATTTTTGCATCCATTTTTTATAGTCCATTATTTTACTAATGAGACATTGAAAGTAAACGAGTATTTTGGTATGGGGATATGTTTGTCGATTTCAATTTACGATAACGATACTATAACAACAGAAAGACCCGAAAAACATGTACAGAGTTGAACCGGCTTGTCCCTCTCATCATTAATTGATAAAGCGTCACCTCATATATTCAGACATGGACTTTACATTATTTGTAATGTTGACAAGTTGTTGAATATTTCGATGTCACGGAAGGCGTCAATATTTACTGTGAAGTATCATCGCCTTCATGTCTTGATTTTAAACCTGCCACTAACCTACTAACATCAGCTATCACGGGTAACAAGTACTACTTAAACAATTCATTTGGGACGTCATGGGCATGTATGAAATATAAATCAGCTAATCTGACATCTAATCTTAGCATAATTGTACAAAACGATGCACATTTTACTACTATATTTCAAATACTCTCTACCGATTAATTGTGATAGAATTTGTCAAATGTTAGAACAATTTGCAAAGTGATGGCTTTCAATTTGGCATAAGTATATACCTTACATTGTGTGTACTACAATAGTACGAGCGTTTTCTTCCCTTTTCTTGGGACCTTTTATTCAAATGATTTACTAGCATTTATAACAGCGCCATCTTGAAATGAACGTATCCAACTCATGATAATTATGAGATGACAATATACTTGAAAATACACATCGCTTTTATTGAAAGTTTCTTATTATCCTGGTAAGAGCTAAAAGTGGCAGAAACGATTTTCAAAGATATTTTTAGAGAAAGCTTTATCAGCAGTTACTGTTTTATTGATGACAGTTTCACATAAATACATAGCGAATGACGCTTGCAGTAACTCTCTGTGGAATCCTCTCTTAAACAACACTGGACGTGTTCCTTGACGTTGACATGATAATGTTCCAATATTTGGGTTAAAGGATATTCTAGAAACAACCATACTGCCATTTTCCCATCTTAAAACCAATTAGGCATACTAACGTTCATTAACTTTTCATGTAAAGAAGAATATCTAAAATATTTTTAACTTCATCTCGGGCTTCATCTGTGTTTACAGTCACGAATTCTCTAATACATATCATTATTCTCCTGTTTCCTGTGACTTCGTTTATTCAAATTAAGACATAGATGTGGAGAGACCGAGCTTAATGCACACTTGTTGAGAACTAGGCTAATCTTGATTTGTTACATCAAAACAGATGAGATTTGTTATTGCTAGTCACGTACTATATACGGATTGTGATAATCACAACATCTTTCCTAGTATTCTAAACATGTTTTTGCTTTTTTGCAACAGATTTGTGTCGTATATATTTTTTTCGACAAACAATGACTATTATGCTGTCGCTTACGCAATTCCACAATCCACTGCAACAGTTCACCAGAAAGTTACACCTATTAAATGTTTTCATCACTGTTACTTAATATCTGCATCGCAATACTTTGTTTTGGTTTTTGGAATTTGATTTTAAAATTTGCGACTTCGTGACATCATTCATTCGAAATCAACAATAGATATTTCAACAATCAACATTATAATCATGGCCTCATTTTGTCTCTGGATTTTTTTGAAAATTTATGTGAAATAGCTTTCAGGCTAAATTAAAAATTGATATAAAACGTTTGGTTTTTGATCGGTTACAAAAATAACTTTTAGTCATTGATTGAAATTGTGTCTGTCAATCATTACACTAGAATATTTACTCCAAAGGCTCTTTGATTTCTTCAAATAATTTTTGTAATGATAAAGGGAATCCCCTGGCCCTGTATAATTACGCAGAGATGTGCATCCGTATCCGCTGTGCATGCTGGGAGCAGCTATAGCTTACCTCTTGTTGAAGAGTATCCCATGCTTTAGTGAAATCTTCATGATCATCATGGTTATACACAACCATCTCCTTGTGGGTTGATTCTTGAATGTACGAGTGAACTTCGTCTTGCAGGTTAAGTCCAGCGAAGGCAATGATGATAATAGACACTTCCACGCATATTACTCCTACGATGAGAAAGTAAAACTGAGAACGAAAATATAGGAAAACAATTATAAATAATCTGAAATTAAACAACTACCCTCCAAACACCAAGTCTAGCAATTAAACAAATTCATGCCACTAATTTGTAAACGTATAATTTGTTTAGAAGCTAGACATTACACTGTTAGAACGTTTGGGTAAAACTTTACCTCTAGGTGAACAACCCTATAGGCTAAAAATAATAGCTTGGTCTCATTTTCCCTGCGAGCATTTGATTCATGTTACGCGTTTGCACGAGCAAAATTGCATAAGGTTAATCGGCTGTAAAATCAATGTTCAATTTCAAGAGTAACATTGACCAATAGAAGCCTTTAATAATGTAATATTGCCCAACAGCAAATTTAATGTAAAACAGAGGGCGCTATTTACTGCCGTATAATCTCATAAAGACTGATTATGAGTATGGATTCAGTCGCATACAGACTGAAAACCGTATTAGAGAGACCAGGTTGACTGTTTTTGTAGTCGATACGCACACTATGATCTTGAACTTTATTTGTTTCTTTGTTTGTTGGTATATTTGTTTGTGTGTTTGTGAGTTTTTATAATTAGTACATAGCTATAGATCCATTCAGGGACTGTAGAATTGGCCAATTAATATTAAATACTTACCGTTAATAACCAACAACCGCTATCTCTTGCAGCAGCTATGCATCCAATGATGGATATAAAAATAATAAAGAATCCTACCCCGATGAGAACATAGGCAACGTAGAGGTAGGGAACACCAGATAGAAACACGGCATAAGTCCCACTCAAGAACCCCAGGTACATATATATTCCAGTCACAAGAAGACCTATACCTGTCAACTGGAAAGACAAACAAAACAACATGATTAGATTTTCTCTTTTAATATGATGACGCTACGCTAGTAAAGTACAATTAATGTTTGCTATATTTTCTCCAGATAAGGTTTTTTTCTTAACAAAGTATGTTATACACAGCAAAGAATCCTAATATACAACCTTACAGACTTAAACAACATACCGGGGTTTAAATCTGGCACTCAAACTTTTTAGATAGTTTTTGCTGTGTAAGAGGGAATTAAAGGATGTTGTTCAAAAGTTGCTCGTAGGTTGAGCAAAATGAAATACAATCAGTGAATGGCGCCAATATAGAATCCATAACAAGATTTGGACTAGCCTGTGGATAAACGTAAGAATTACAATTAATTGCGATTGAGATAGATTGTCAGTTAAAACAGGTATTTGAAAAAATATATGGATACCTTGACAGCTCATACAACGTCGTTATCGACAAAATAAAGACGTCAACAGCACAATATATATCTTCACAAAATCAATTTTCGGCATAGGTATGTTGTTTAATAAAAACATATAAATGCCAACCTTATCAGTGATCGAATCATTTGTTATTGTATACGTTAACAGCGCAGAAAATGTCTTGTAATATTTAGAGGAAAAACAAATGCAAAATTTAGTCGACTAGGCTATATAGCATTTATGCTTGATTTCCCGGGAGGCTCAAGTTGTCACTTTCCGTTCAATTTCATCGTATAAAAATCAATGTCCTAGATAAAACACCATGATCAGATGATGCAAAGGAAATGAGAAACACTGGCAAACAATATATTTGTTTACTTCAAAAGGGAAAAAAAATTGGATCCGTAAAAGAAGTTATGTGTCCAGAGGATGTGGCTATAGGAACAAAGACCAAACAAACATATTCTTGTTTACGCCGTAATATTGTAGTATTTCAACCATTTTACAACTTCAGCTGTGTAACTTGCAAAAATTCCCGCTAAAAAGTGGTTCTTTGAATTTTTTAAAATACATTAAAAATACATTAAAAATCGCATTGGACTTTTCGTACTGATTATACTATAATGATTACCTGCCTATAATGTTCTGATCACACTATAGACTGGGATTATATGTGACCCCATTGCCAAGCAATTTGTTCCTATTGTTCCTTGTCTGGAAAAATTCAGGGACTGTGCTTTTAAATAACCCGCCAGAACACAATAAGGCCATTGACCTGTGTAGTGGTCATACGTTGTTCATTCGACCATAAAGATTTCTAGTCCCTCAGCAACTCATTAAAAATGCGTTGCATCCGGTCAGGGATTCTATTATAATAATTCTAATCCTTTCTTTGAGGTGAATAGATAAAAGAGAGTTCTTGAAAAACAGGTGTGATGTTGTAGATAATATATTATCATCAAAGTTGCTGGCATATAGGACATTTCGTGGAAGTGGCGCTTATTATATATTTCTTGTAAACACAATCTAATGTGGTACTCGCTACATGGAGAAGGTCGGTCTGCAAATGTCCAGTGCATGAAGCTATATAGTAGAGATATTATAGCTTCATGTTCAGTGTAAATCAATTAAAATACTATAGCTGGATAAAAAAAATCGTGATGCATTCCTTCTTGTTATGGACGATATTAATTTTGATATTATTGTGACAAAATCCATTTCCTTCTCAATTGATTAGGCTCCAGTCTTAGGCTTTCTTTTCTAAAAATAAATCCTAGGGCCTAAAGGCAATTAAATATGGGCTAAACCCATATTCGGTATGCGGAAAGTTTTCATAGTCATCTATTACCTATACCAGGGGTCCGCAAATAGCGTGGCTTCCCGAGTGGCGCGAGGCGCCGTTTAGATTTAAAATAAATAAATAAATAAATAAATAAATTCCCATGTTCTCCGTGTAAAGACAGGCTAAAATAGTGCAAAATATTGCACCAAATGGCGTCATTTGCACCTCAACTTAAAAAAACAAAACGATAACTTCACTCTGACTCCCCCGGCCGTGCTAAAGCACCGCGAAAGCTGCTTCGCAGCCATTGAGTGGCGCTTTTCAGTCTTTTATTTCATGTGGCGCTTCAACAAACCTATTTGAGGAAGCCTGACCTATACCAGTTTTCACCCCGATGTGGCAGTGACGTCAACACGTTGAAGCAGCTGTTTCGCTCGCGCATCTATGCGGCGTCTTTAAGCGTGTGCGAGTGTACATCAGCGCTTTGATCGAACGCTAGGGAGTGTAATGAAATTCATACAGTGCTGATGTCACTGCCATATCAGTAGCCTGAATCCTTCTGGCCTCTAATGACGGCGTCTTTTATTTACCCACAATCCGTCACGTTGCCTTATTCACCAACAGCACAACCCGATGACCGTGCGTAGTTGTTGAAAAACTGAAGGATCCAGTCTACCACATCAGGGTGAAAATGGTATAGCTTATCGCAAACCAGCCAAATTTGTATATGTTTGAATAGCTATAGAATACCCGTGAATATAGTGTCAGAAACTCTCACACATCTTGGGATAACCTTGTCATTAATGTGAGACTGAAAGCAACGCCATTTTGGGGATATATTTGAACATTGCAAGGGAAAACATTGCGGTAAAAGTAAGTTAATCATGAAAATCGTTTAATTCTAATAATATCAACCAGTAACGGACACTTAGCCAAGACTATGTGAGAAGTTTGGGGTATGTAAAGCCTTTTCCTGTTATAAAAAACAAGGAAAAAGCAGTCCAAAATTAAACAACTCGATATTTAAAGAAAGTACATTTTGAGAAGGCCTACGCTGGTTCTTTTAATTCTAGTTCAAAATCTGTTCATCACCTGCAGTCCGATTTGGTATCTATGGTTTCATAAAAGTATTGGGAACTCTTTTTTATGATATTTTGGTTTAAAAAAACGATACTGTTAAAAATATCGGTATTTATGCCAGCGACATTTCTATTATGTAAAATGCATTGAAAATTGTCGGCTAAAAAGTGCATAAATTAAAATCGCGAACAGTAATAGAAACAACAACTATCTACATTCCAAGCGGAAACGCTTTTCAAAAACATACCACCTTTTTCGGGCAATCGCTGAAACCGAAATATGAAATTCTAGGCCATCTGTAAAAAAGTGCGTGAGCAGAAATGACCATGAACTTGGGTCACCGAAATAAGTGTTTATATTGGTGTCAAGCCTTTCATAGTGATACAACAATTAGCCCCCAATAATGGCTTTCATTTGAACCGTTATTTGTTAAACTGCGATTTTTACTTTTTGAGAAATCAATGAATGTATCAAAAAACTTTTCGAAAGTCGATTAAAAATGGCCTAACCCGTTAAGCACTTCCCAACATTCTACTGTGTTACTTGCGGTTAGCATAGCTGTGTGAGCGAACATGACACCACTATACTCGCCCACTGCATATAGACGTACTGCACGTGCATGGTTTAATTTGAATTTGTACAGTTATATTTACATCAAAAACGCTGTGAAGATGCTGGTCGATTTCACATTTTATGGTATCTACAGAAGGTGTGAATTATCCTTTAAACACACATCACTTTTGTTCTGAAATCGACTAAGTAATAATGACACACGCACAATTCTAAAACAACATATTTTGCACAGAGTTCAATGGGATTTGACAAGTAAAGTGACAGTTGAAAATCTAGTGATAACACTTTCGCAGTGCATGATGGGGCTTCCTTAAATCATCCTCTGTTATGTGTCTGACCGGATGACCATCTTTGCAGCAAGATTTGAAATCTAAGACAGAGGATGTTTCCATAAAGGTTAGAAGGCATCTTCGTTGCTGTTTTGTTTTGAAAGATGTCTTTATTATATTCTCACACGGCACGGTAGCTTATTGTATGTTTATAACGTTTCCTTGATAAGTTAGAAAAAGCCTGTTAGATTTTTAGGGATTAGATTTGTTTCCTCACATGGCATGCATCCGTATTAAAGTGTAGCTAAGTGTGCAGGTGCAACAGAAACGATTGGAATGGATTTGAGCTACCGGGGTGGAGGAATAGGGACATACATGTATCTAGAGTACATATCCAAATCAGACCGAAGCTTCACCCACCGGCTGGTCCTATAATAAGAATTTTGAAAGCTTGGCTGATCAGGTGTTTGGCTTACTTTCTGTCTCCGAACATTTCCCCCACTTACATGAGTAAATCTGGGTATCCATGCCGTTGGGTAATGCGGCCTATACACGATCAAAATATTGATCAATATTGGGGACCCTAGATGCAGGAGTAGATACAAAATCTACCATTGTGCGTGTTCAATGGTAGATTTTGTATCCACTCTTGTATCTAGGCTCTTTGATATTGATCAATACGATTGAACGTGTATGGGCCGCATAAGAAATGGGCCAAACGTTCAATAAAATATTAAACGGCATCTGAGGGATACAAGCTTTTAACTTCGATCATAATTTTTTTTTATAGAATCTTTTAAGTGAGACAATCGGATGATTCTAAAGATGGGATGAAATCACATGAGTATATTTGCATGTTTGTTGAATTAGTTGATTTGACTGTAATAAACACGTTCCCGATTGCTAAATATTTAACGTAAAAATTGACATTAATGGTCAATGATGGTACCAACAACATCATTGAGTGATTCCTGTTCGGCCGGTCGATGACACACAAAAGATGATATTTCATATATATTTTGATAGCAAGGTTCAGTACGGTCAACAACAAAGTTCACTTTTTTTGTTTTACGGCTATATACTGCCCCTAAGGAACTTTGTGTTTGAATTTTAAAAAGTTTTTTGCAATTCATCAGCAAATCACTTAATGCAGGAAAGGAAAACAATCAATGTGTTTTGTTCAATTCTCGTGCGAATCACAAAGTCCCATGGTAGGTAATTATTGCTATGGTTTTTTGTTGAAAGAGGAATTCAATTACGGGTAGAATGGACTTCTTTTGAAATTATCACTTGCCAGTACTGAACGAGGTTTATACGTTTTCAGTTACCATATGGCGCATACACATTATCGCCACTATTATCTGAAAGTTATGGCCCTCATCACTGCTCATCACCATTAAAAATACACATTGTCATCGTCTCGATCAAGAAAAGATGAGGCACTATGATTGGTATGGTATACACAGTGTTGTCATGGTAATGTTGCTACACGCATGTATATGTTATTATAATACCATAGCTACTATACTCCCTATTAATATCTTAGCATACAATTTGAATGATTCATTTGGTCAAAAATGAAACTTCTTATATCATTAATATCAAAGTTAAGATAAAAGAATAAAAAGTATCAGTGTAGCAATTGGCAGGACCGAGATTGGAGCAAACATTATGATCTCTCTTGTACGTATAATAGTTTGTTCACATATCATTGTTGTATTTGTTCACATACGTTTTGGGAGCATCTGTTAAATGAATTTTATTACATTTATTTCTAATTCATTACATCTTCTTTATTCATTAGTGTATTACAACTAAGACATCAGTATGCTTTATCCAGTTTCCGGTTTCTACGGTAAACATACGCGCATATTTATAAGCCCAATATTGCTTAACAGGATTTTACAGAGTTGTTCAGACAGTTTTAAAGTCAGCATGTTCAACATAACCTCAATGTTCAGCATAACCTTATTACAACAATTATGTATTACACAATGGTTAAATAAGGTGATGCATGTAACATTATTTATCATGGCGATATCAGATACATCAGGTACAGATCCATGTCACTGACACTGTAGCCTTTCTTTGATGATTGATGATTGTTTGTTTTACTTCGCGGAAACAATATTATTGAATTCAATATTTTGTCGTCAATCCATCTATCATGTCTGTGCACTTTTCCCTTGCTGGTATATGAAATGATAATGCTTTACCATGCTTACGAATTGCCTATTCCGGATATACAGCTAGGGACATACACCACTTTCCCTGTGGCAAGATGCGCAACAATAATAATGTAGTAGTGCTTATTCAAATTGCAGTTCGTATTATTTTGTTAAATGCAACTTTGTTGACAATGACCTTTGATATCTGGATGCTAAAGGATTTTGTGGGGATAAGATAGCAATAAAACAACTACGGAGCTTATAAGAGATTTCAAATGACCATTATATTGAATGCCACATTTTTATTTTGATAAAACCATTGGAAATCTTTAGCTTTTGTAGTAAAAATATGCTCAATAGTAGAGCATCGTATTCGTAGCACACTGGTTAAGGGTTTTGCCTTTGGTGAGAGAGGTCCTGCGGGCTCAAAATCTCTGCAGGACCAACAAATCTCAAAATCAAATCAAATCCGCGCTCGCCTCTTGGCTCATCTGGAAAATGCTGGGCAGATGAACCATGACACATGACTGTCCTGTAAAATGCCCTGACACGCCACAGTATTAACGGCGACCACCTTCACCATGGCCAGGTCACACTGGTTGATTTTCCGTTAGCCTATTATATACTAGACATTAAAACATATGTATTTGATTATTTCAAAAATCTTGACAAGTCTAGAATTGTGATGTATTTTACATAGGGGAAGCAATACTTTTCTGGAACATCCAAACATCATATATTCCGATGATTTGCTCCAATGTTTCATTATATCCCACTAATTGGTTGTCTTTCTGGTTATTTACTGACGCGCATTATGCAAAAATTAGATGACGACCTTTCTGCCGCACAAATTCAATGGAAATTTATGTTAAATTAGAATTCATGAGATTCGGATATCAACTAAAATTGCTCTCGATGTTTTGCTCATAAACTTGCCAATTGAAATAATATTCCCAATTTCCTATCCTGGTTTCCTATAGCAGCAGGCTTTGTTGGCTGCTTATAATTTCAATTTTGAGACCGATTTATGTCTTAAGTAAATTTAACGAAGTAAATTTAATATTTGGAATTATAGTTTTGTTCAAATGTATATACCGTATAAATTTACGATTATAGAGATTGCTTCAATTGCTTTATAACATGGTCAGCTTAACAATACGTAGGGCCCAAGTGCAATTATGAAATTACCATTTAGATTAAAACACTTCAAGTTTTCGGTTCATGTGATTTCTGATAACCATAACCAGGGCAATCGATTAATTCCAAACGTTAAAAGCATTTAATTTTCACTCTAATATCAGTATCTTTATTCACGTTGTAAGTCCTGTGATGGCGACTTCGAACTTCTATTTAATGCTCTGTTTATTTCAACATGGGTTGATTTCAAAATATACTGCAATTGCCAGCGTTATGTGATTGGTTCCTCGACGCGAGCCAAGGAATCGCTTGTCGCCAACGATTCAAACTATAAATTCAACGCAAGGATATTTTGATTTTCCATCAATTTAATATGACTCTTAAAATCCAACTCACGACATATAGAATAAACAAGACAAACACGACAGAATAATAATAATCATAACAACATTTAAAAGGCTCTTCATATACAATTTGGTCCCTAGTCACGGACGAGGGAAAATAAAATCTCAATTGTTTAGATTAAAAACAAGAAATGATGCTCGCCATCACGTTTTCATGAATTCTTGCCATGGTCCAACATAAACCAAGCGGAAATTGAGTTTAATTGCTAGCGGTAAGCGATTATTTTGGAGATTTGGTCCAATGAAAATTATTTTTATTTTGGTACTCTTATTTAGTAAATTCAATCGCTCAACGCCAGCGATTGTAATATAAATCCAGCGCCAGTTGCCTAATACGATATGGTAATGACAGTAGAATTGTAAAAAAATTGCATACGGAAATGGAATTATAGATTAGCCTCTTAGGCTGTATATGGCCGACCAGAGCAGCTTGGTTCCTGCCTGTATGGGTTCTTTTAAAGACGCTGCTTCATTTATATTGACATGGTTTTATGAAATTGAGTGTGCTAAAGTACACGTAACCCATGCTTTTTGTTTTCGTTTTGTCATTTATTTATTTACCGATTTATTTATTTATTTAGCGTATTATTTTCCTGAATGTCAGGCTTCATTTATCACGTCATTGTCTATTTGACCAGGATTACTCATGCATATAAAACCCTTGTAATAATATCTGATCAAAAACCTCCAATTGAAGGTATTTGATCAGATGGAATCAAGAATTCATGTATGATTATATATTCTCAATTATTATAAACAATATAAAAATAACATTTACATTTCACGATTTGATTTTAGAATCTATCTAGTTTTATAGTATATTTAGCTACCTCGAGACAGTACGATAGCGTCCGCGTGTGATACACGCGTGATCAAAAGGCGGTGCATCTGAAGCGTGCGATGCGGCGCGTAGTGACTGCACCGCCTTTGATATCGCGCTTGTATTACAAGCGGATGTTACTGTCTTGAGGAAACCAAATGAACTATAACAATAAGAGAAATAATTTTGTTCACTAATTCTAATACTATAGCACTGTGCAAGTAATTTACGTTTCAATTAAACTGTTTCCTCATCACAAAATTTACGACATTTTCTCTATTTTATCCATGATATTGTGTAATTTAATGGCAATTATCAATCCCTCCATTCATTTCCGTACACAGGTCAGTTGTGCTATAAACCTGAAATTAGATTCAAACCTTATTTTGTTTTCATTTTATGGAGACAAGTTATATGAATAAATAAAGGTTTAATGCTTCCCTTCACCATGAGCAGCATTTAAAAATTCAGAATGTACTGACAGGCATGGTCTAAAAATACACGCTTTTACTTTCAACCTAAAACATAATGCTCTGCAATTTATATATTTGAAAAAAATATATATATTGTTTTACGATCCACATCAAAATTTCAAGTTTTATATTTGGGGAAAAAAAGAAAATTATTATTGAATAATGGCCCGAGGACAAACCTGGACAAGGGAAGTACCCTCAATACGCCAGCCACCATTGGGAAATGTCTTGAATAAGGAATACCGGTAAAGATGCGCGGCTAGGCTACCACCTGTATTTACTTAGTAAACAAATGTACTCTCTCGCCGATGTCCGCCTCTCTTTCCCAAATGACATTTGATTTTACTATTAGATCTTAGAATGTACTTTGAGATTAGATGATAGGATGTACATATATTTTATATTCCCTTAAGTGGGTGCGTAAGTTTAGTATTTAACATAGCACATGTGAAGGCAATACTCTAATATTCAAATAGTATTTTCTTTTCAAACCACAACTGTTTGTACTCACATTTTGAAAATTGAACTGGATATTTTGATATGAAGCTGAATAATGGTCAATATAATAAATTGGTTTTATATGCTAATGCGTTTTCTGTAAACCTTCCAAGTCAAATCTCAGGACCATAGTCTGTTAAATACAAAATAGCTTAAAATGTAGCTTGTGTAGATGCTCCTTGTATTAAAAATCGTTGCTTACTTGATGTCATTTGGAACCATCATGGATGATAGCGATTGCGAATATATACTTAAGAGAATCTCTTACAGTTACATATTGAAATCATTTTGATTACAATGACATTTTCCAGATAAATATTAGTCAATTATGAAAAAGGCAGCTGAAAAATATGTTCAAGGCAATTGAATCATTATGATATCACAATAAAACCTCTTTAATACTAGTTAATGAGAGGCAGATGGGCTTTGTACTTTATTTTGAATAATCATGATTATGTTTAAGACAATGGTTGACAATATATGAAAGATTTGAATAGTTAGAGCATCCGATATGCCCCTAACCTATATCCTCGGTAGGTTTTGAGACCGGCTTCACACAAAGGCACTAGTCATAATGTTTCACCCTAGAATTTCATTTAATAATTATTTTATACAATGTTTAAAACAGGCCTTTCTCATATCAAGCGAATTAAATTTGTGACTCAATCAGAAGGCATTTTTATATTTTCATTTTTTTCTTAATCAATTGGATTTAGTTTTCTTCATTACTCTTCTTGATGACTCAAATATCTCCATCTTTCGGTAAGCCTTTGTATTCGTCAGAAAGTCAAGGTTAAATACTGTCTGACAGAGTTTCAGAATTCAACGTCATACTAGAATTATACAGGCGCCGTGGCTTGTGACGACTCAAAAGAACGTGGGATGAGTCTTTGTGTTGGAGCGATGGAGTGGAATAATGGTGGACGAGTCAAATATACCATTGACGTTGGTTTCTTCTTATACATACATGTATTTCCCTTTGTCTAGAGAGGTGATTCACATATAGAAATCAACACTCCTGCATTGGTGGTCTACAAGGTTATTTTTTTATCCAGAAAAAGAATATAGTCAGAGTAAGATTTCTCTTGTATCATATATTATTTCGGTCATTTTGACCCCAGTTCAAAGACGGCACACAATACCTTAACCATTAATTTGACATGCTCTAATACATTCAAACATGAGAGGAACTCATGTTTATTAGTAAGTATGTTCGTGTCAGCTTCAAGCGACGTGACATTTTACTCATTTCGTGACATTTTGAATCTTGTTCACTGATTTTGCGACAGAAGAGCCTGTGTTCCTGGTGCAATAAAACTCAAAGTTCCACTCCTAGATTATCTCTTCCAACTACAAAATATCTTCAATTTTGTTTAATTGTGTCCCGGGTAATTGTGTCCTTTTTAATCAGCACACCTGAGACCATGTCATTGTTATTTCTCGTTCGTATTAAGCCCTTTAACCCTACACTTCATCTCGTCCGTCATTCTATCCTCATCCTGTTCCGATTCCCTGCCCTTCAGTTCCTATTCCAGGAAATGAAGCGACCATTAAGAATCGACACGACGTGATATAGACCTCATTTTACCGTGTTTACTGTGCAACGATGTCCGACACACCGGAACCATGGCTGATCTAATGTCATTGCGGCTATATGGTTTATACAGACAAGGAATACGTAAAAAAGACGATTAACAGCGGTCGGTTTCCCGACACTTCTCTCGTGTTTTGATGTTTATTTACTCGAACAGTTAAAAAAGAAAAGTAGAAAGAAAAAGGCGAAATACACCAGGAGCTACCAGGCACCTTAAACATCTCCAAAGTTAATATAATACCACTTGTTCGATCTAAAAAAAAAACATATTTTGTTATCCAGTTTCTCCTACAGAAAACTGTCTTGTTTAAAATAAGTAATTTTCAAAATATTTTAAACTGATGAGATGTTATTTATTTATTTATTTATTTATTTATTTATTTATTTATTTATTTATTTATTTATTTATTTATATATATATATATTTATTTATTTATTTATTGTACAAAATAACCCTTAGTCTAATAACAAACAGCAAATTATTTTGATTCAAGGGATTTATGCGACTGCCAATTATTGAGACTTGCAATTCAAATGCATTTATAAGACACTATGCCGCTGATTGCCGCAGATTCATGACTTCTAATCCACCACAAAAAACTTCCTTTTCATTTGATCAAAAGGACACGAGACACTCAAGAGACAACATATAATTTCCTCTTCTTTCTTACTTTTCCATCGAGACGGCTAGAAAATATCTTATTGACTTCTGTATCATTTTGACAGGATCTTGTATTGATTAAAATGTATGTTGGATATTGATTCCACATGATAGCGACCCAAATTGCAGAACATTATCAACACGTTAAGAAATAGGAGAACTTTTAAATCACTTATTTATTACATTACTAAACGCTTTGTTTGAAATAAATCACTAATCAAAAATTCCAAACAGTTTAGTGCAGCAAGATGGTATTTGTTTACAATATTGTAAAAAACGTTGCACACAGATGATTTGATCCAAGTTATTCATGTGTTATTCATGCAACTGCCAGTAATTTGAGAGTTGCAATCCAGGTGCAATTCTGTGCCTCATTATGAGACATCGAGCCACAGAAGCACGACTTCAAATCCATCAGGAGAAACTATCGGCAATTAGATGAAAAGGACACGAGACACGCAAGAGACAAAATTAAAACTTCCTATTCTTTCTAACTTTTCTACCGACATTACCGACTTTTCCACCATCATGTTCATTTCGATGTATTTAATGAAATGTCTGTTTGATTTTGACTCAACAGTTATATCAACCTAAAATGCAGAACTAAATCAACAATTAAACAATACGAAATTCGAGGTATATGACATAACATATTAAATTACTACGCACAAAATAGTTTATATAGCAAGTTACATAACCATGAGTTCTGTGACCAGTGCAAGATGGTACTTGTTTACAACATTGTAAAACAATACACAGAGATGATTTTGATCCAAGTTATTCATGCGCCTGCAATACCTTGAGAGAGTTGTTAATCTGTGTGCCTCGCTCTTAGATACCCAACCACCGAATCACGACTTCTAATCCACCAGGCGAAACTATCATCGCATTTGATCAAAGGGACACGAGACACTCAAGAGACCTACTTCCCTTTCTTTCTTACTTTTCCGTCGAGGTGGTCACAAAATACGTACCTCTTCTTGATTTTTGGATCATTTTAGGATCTTATTTATTAAATGTAGTTTTGAATTTGACTCAACATTGTTAGCAACCCGAACAGCAAAGCACAGTCAACAATTAGCAGTAAAGAAATAACAGTCAATTGAACTAAAAATTTATAACATTAAATATTAGTTTTGTGACTTGTGTGGGGAAACATATCCGCGTGTAGTATCTTTTATGAATAAGAAATAAGCGGTCTCCATCTCTTCTCATGAAATATTAAAACAAATCAAATACAAATACAAGACGAGGCTTTTATACTATTGAAAGTCGACAAGACACACAAAATTGACTTGAAGAGTTAGACTATGAGTGTACCGATCCTCTCATCGGAATGGGTTTGTTATTTGAAATGAAGTCAAGTACAGGTTTAGAAATGTAAATATGGTAGATCTATGCGTTATACATAAGGACTTTCACTAAGGAGTGTTTTCCTCTGATTTTGGCCTGTCTCAAACGGTTTAAATTAAGACAAAAACAGAATTGATTTAGTATTCATGTTTGTAAATTAATTCTTGAAGTTGGAACGAAATAATAAAACGCCATATCTAATGTAATAATGCGTCATCCTCATCCTCATCACATCATCATCATCATCATCATTCACTTGATTAATCACAACCACCACCACCAGCAGCAGCAACTGAAAAACAACATGAACGCAACATAAGCAGCAGCAACAAACAACCAACAAATATTAAAAGTAGGACAAATTTGTCGCAAGTGAGAGAGGTCTTTTTACAGTTGAGTTGAATCATTCAGTAAGTGTCTATTGCCATGATTGCTGTCGTTGTAATTATCTTCACTGAATCACTGGTGATCACACCAGGCAATTCCGTGCAACTGAGCCTAATGAGGCATGTAAAGTTGACCGACTCAAAATGGTTTCAGCCTCAAATCACACATTGTCTAAAATAGCACATCTTGAAATTGCGCAAAAAATACTCATTTCTTGAAATGAACTTTTGGTTATCTTTCTATTAAGTATTTATCGTACATTTTTGTCTTGTATATAGGCCTATACGGTATGCAACAAACAATATCCAATATTGTCTCTTTGTTCTTATTGAGTTAATGTCATCAAGTAGGCTACCCTACAGTGTCCTAAACATAATAGGTGACGAATGCTAGCTTCAAATCTTATTTTATTTAAAAGTGATGACAAATCCGAATTTCCTCCACGTGAATATTCCATTCGTTACAAACATACAAATCAAGACGTCTTGATCTTTACGATGACTTTTAATAAAAACTGCAATTGCATTCGAGCACAATTCATGATACAAGTATCGAATCTAAGACATATTGATTTAGGAACAAGCTATTTACCAACTAATTGTTTACCAACTAAAGACAATAAGTAGTGACAAAGGATTGACTACTATAAACAAAATGCACAGATAAAATATGAATTGTTTTGTTAGAAATTGGTTCTGTATATACATGCAGTTAACCTGTGTATATCCCGGTGTACATGTATATCTGTTACTCCATGACAAATCACATTACGTTGTCAACACATGTTTCTTATTTGTCTCCATCCATTTTGTTGTCTATGTTCCATCGCAGATATAAATATTGATGGACTATCAATTACTCCACTACCAAAAGCGTATTCTTCTCTACGAGTCACTGACCTCCTCTGAAGTGTAAGAAGACCAAAATTACGACTCGATCCAATAATTATGCTCAGGGAATGGAAGCACAGATTTGCTCAAGTTCTACATTTCCGATTAATTCATATTATTTCGGGGGTTGTCTAGACTTTGTAGATTCAATAAACCGAATTAAGTCAATATTGTTTGTACAATTGTATGTGTTTATCATTTAAAAGTACTACATCTAAAGGTGTTCAAAGTAGAAACAGTGTTTTATTCTGTTCGACATTCAATTCTAAACTTGTTCAAAACTCTTGCTGTTTGCTTGCAATATGGGGAACAATTTGATTCGGTTCAATATATTGAAATGATACAGTATTTTGGAGTTTAAATAAATGCACAATGAGTATTGTTTTGTTGAAAATAGGTGAAATGGTAATAACATGCAGTTTACTTGTGTATTTAAACCTGTTACTCCATGACAGATACAAGTCACATTATATTTTCAACAAATGTTTTTTATTTGTCTCTGTCTTTTTGTTATCAATGCTCCATCGCAAATATATAAAAATGTTGATTGACCCTCAATTACTTCCCGACATTACCCATTTAGTTACTACCAAAAGGCTCTAATGACCTTTTGAAGAAAAAGAAAACCAAATTTGCGACAAGATCTAATGATGTTCAAGGAATGCATGGAAGCGCAAATTTGTGGCGTTTGTACAATTGTATTATGTGTTTAGTCTGTTTGAAAGTTCCATTTAAATATTACTTCATCTAAAGGTGTTCAAATATAAACCGTGTTTGATTTCATTCGACATTCAATTGGAAATATGCTGCTCACTTGCAATTTGAGTGTGGTGAGAAACACGATTTGGTTCGATATTATGAATTGATACAGCATTTTTTAACATATCGAGTAATAATCCAATTACTCATCGTTTTGTTTATGGCACATTACAAATGATTTGCCATTTATATACATAATTTACCATACATTGATAAGAAGTACATTTTTTTGCTCGATCTTGTGGTAGTGAATCGTAGATTGTATAGAATGTAAAGACTAAAAGTCTTTCTAGAAGAACTGTTACACAACTTGACAAGAGTTCAATAATGAAATGCAGTTCCCGTGTGTCTAAACTAAATGTCATTGTTCTGCCTCGAATTCATTATATCCAAATGAAAGTAAACAGCGAAACACATTTCAATCTGTATCGATGCGGATCTACGTAGAGTTGTGCTATTATTAGGCTTACTTCGGATTTAGACGGCCCAGATAAAGCTACTTCTATGTGCCATAGTCTTAATGTTGACTTGCTTGCGTGCCTATCGTCACCTTACTGAATATGACTTGCAGGCGAATCTTATAAAACTTATCACCTAACTTGACGCTTAAGTGTAAAGATATCGCTCAACACTTGTCTAATAACCTGTCTAATTCGGTATGGAGTTTGGATGGAGTGTAGCAAAAATCTCTGAGAGGTACAAATGCTGAGATGATGCAAATGTATTGCGGAAACGTAAAGTAAACTTTGCTTATAGAATATTTAGTGACATATCCCAATGCTTATAATGAGGTATCATATCAGCTAGATTATATTTGTTTTTGCTGGACTTATATGGAACGGTAAGCTAAGGCCATATTTCAATTGGATACATGGTAACATTTCTCGTTATACCAGCCATACACATTGAAGATAAATCTGATATCAAGACGAACTCTTTACATAAATGTCATACAATACCAAATAATTGAGAATTCTATCATTTTCAATTTGCAAGTGCCATTATACGCTATTACCTGACACTTGAACAGCTTTTCTTGGTTTCAGTCTGATCAATGGAACTACAATAAAGACGTCCTACATTGTATGTATCAATGTAAGTGCACGGCGTGTGTAGGGGTGTACTAGTAAGTTTAGATAGCTGATTATGACATGTCTTGTTTATTTGCCACATGTACCTTTTTATCACCCAAAGAATGCCGTTTCGTTCAACCGTTACATTTAGTAAAAAACAGCATCAAATACTGTCTCTGTTATCAAAACTCTCAAAAACCAACATTTTAATATTTCGTCCTCACATAC
The DNA here is from genome assembly GCF_039555335.1 of Amphiura filiformis. Lineage (NCBI taxonomy): Eukaryota > Metazoa > Echinodermata > Ophiuroidea > Amphilepidida > Amphiuridae > Amphiura > Amphiura filiformis. Next base: position 63,359,057 of record NC_092633.1, read on the forward strand.
CTTATGGAATATTTCATTCGTAACCAACATGCAAATCAAAGACGGTATGAACTTCGTGATGATTAAAATACAAACTGAAATTAAAAGCGCAATTCATGATACAAGTATAACGTAGCTAAAGTATTGATTTAGGAACAGCTCATCGCTGTCTATAGCCTACCAACTAAAGACAGTTAAAGTAATAACAATTCAAGGATTTTGAGTTTAAACAATTGCACAAACATACATGAATTGTTTTGTTGAAAACGGATTCTGTATATTCATGCAGTTTACTTGTGTATTTAAACCTGTTACCCCATGACAGATACAAATCACATTACATTGTCAACACATGTTTCTTATTTGTCTTCCATTTTGTTGTCAATGCTCCATCGCAGATATCAATATTGATTGACTATCAATTACTTTCCGACATTCCCCATTTAGTTACTGCCAAAAAGGGTATCCCTCTCTACGAGTCCCTGACCTTTGAAGAATAAGCAGACCAAATTGTGAATACTATTCGATGATGCTTAGGGAATGGAAGCGCAAATTTGCTCAAGTTCTACATTTCGATTAATTCATGTTGTTTCGGGGTTGCCTAGGTTTCGTAGATTCATTAAACCGGTTTAGATCAATACTGTGTAGTTTGTACAATTGTTATGTGTTTTAGTCATTTTTTATTTATTATGTGTTTTAGTCATTTTTTTAAATTTAAAAAGTACTGCATCTAAAGGTGTTCAAATAGAAACCGTGTTTTATCTTATTCGAATTACATTGGACACTTGTTCAAAACTCTTGCTGCTCAGTTGCAATTTGAGTATGGTGAGCGACATGATTTGGTTCAAGTTAGTAAGATAAATCCAGAAAAGGGCATCTTTTCGTTTACTTACATTTATACAGGTCATTTTCATTTACAACAGTCAAGATAAATCTACGTCTGTGTGCCATAGTCTTAATGTTGACTTGCTTGCGAGCCTATCATCACCGTCCTGAATATGACTTGCAGGCGAATCTCACAAAACTTATCACCTAACATGACGCTTAAGTGTGAAGATATCGCTCAACACTTGTTTAATCACCTGTCTAATTCGGTATTACAGTATGGAGTTTGGATGGAGTGTAGCAAAAATCCCTGAGAAATGTAAATGCTGATGTGATGTAAATTTGAAAAGTAAATGTTGCTGATAGAATATTTAGTGACAAAATACCAATGTTCGAGATATAATATGACAGAGATTATAGTTGTTTTTACTCTACTTATTATTGCCAGTCTAGCTGAGGCCATCTTTCAATGGTAAAGTTTCTCATTGAGAATTCTATAACAGATTGATCTAATATCGTCAAAAAATGTCGTTCGGTTAAATTGTTACATTTAGCCTGGTAACAAACAGCATCTATACTGTCTCTGTCCTCAATATTCAAGCACAAATCACAAGTACCGAAGCTAAAAAATGTTGATTTAGGAATAGCTCTTCCCTGTCTGTTGCTTACCAACTAAATACAGTACGTAGTGACAAAGCAATGACTTACAGTTTCAACCAATGCTCGGGACAAATGCACAGAACAAACATGAATTGTTTTGTTGAAAATTGGTTCTGCATAGGTTTACTTGTGTATGTTACCCCATGACAGATACAAATCACATTACATTGTCAACACATGTTTCTTATTTGTCTTATCCATTTTGTTGTCAATGCTCCATCGCAGATATCAATATTGATTGACCCTCAATTACTTCCCGACATTCCCCATTTAGTTACTACCAAAAAGCGTTCCCTCTCTACGAGTCCCTGACCTTTGAAGTGTAATAACACCAAAATTGCGACTAGATCCAATAATTCAGGGAATGGAAGCGCAAATTTGCTCAAGTTCTACATTTCCGATTAATTCATGTTGTTTTGGGGATTGTCTAGGCTTTGTAGATTCAATAAACCGGTTTAGATCAATATTGTGGAGTTTGTACAATTGTATTATGTGTTTCGTCTTTTAAAAGTTTAATTTAAAAGTGCTACATCTAAAAGGTGTTCAAATAGAAACTGTTCTATTTAATTTGACATTCAATTGAAAACTTTTACAATTTAAGTCCATGTATGGTGAGCAATCCCATCTCTTTGTTTGCTATACATTAAAAGTTATTTGTCATTTACATACCATATTGGATTTAGAAGCAACACTTTTTACCCGCCCGACTACGAGGTGGATGTGTTAATAAATTGTTACACAATTGAGAAGAGTTTAATAATGAAATGCAGTTCCCGTGTGTCTAAATTAAATGTCAGTATTCTGCCTCGAACAATTCATTATAATGCAAGTGAAAGTAAAAAGCAAAAGTCTTTACAATGACGCAGAGCCCTGTGCAATACGCATTTGAATCTGTATTGAATCTGTATCATTATACGTCCACGCTGATTATGTAGGCTATAATTATCATAATAGATCCAATCCGTATCTCCATGGCATATTAGACTTGATACTACATACATAATTCTGATTTCGACAGCCCAGATAGACCTACTTCTATCATAATGGGTCATAGTCTTAATGTTGACTTCGCTTGCGAGCCTATCGGCACCTTCCTGAATATGACTTGCAGCGAATCTTACAAAACTTAACACCTAACTTGACACCTAAGTGTAAAGATATTGCTCAGAACTTGTCTAATCACCTGTCTAATTCGGTATTGCAGGATAGAGTTTGGATGGAGTATAGAAAAAACCCTGAGATATGATGCAGATTTGCGGAAACGTAAAGTAATTGTCATGATTGTTGCTTACTGACAAAATACCAACATCTAAAACAGCTATGAGATTTTATTTGTGTTTACGTAAGGTCATCTTTCGATGGTAAAGTTTTTTGTTACAGGACATACACGTTGAAGATGAATCAAATATCAAGACAAATTCTTTAAATAAATGTCATACGATGCCACAGAATCGAGAAATCTGAAAATTTCAATTTGCAAGTATCATTGTACGCTCGTTTACATGTTATTTACATGTTTCCTTTGATTCAATCTGATCAATGGAATTAAATAAAGACGTCGTATGTCTCAATATAAATGCACGGTGTGTGTATGTTTTGTATGCTGATTATGATGTTTCTTGTTTATTTGTTTGCCTGACGTAAAATGTATCTTACAGATTCATCTTCATATCGCCAAAGAATGTCGTTCCGTTAACATACAGCATCAAGACTGTCTCTGTTATGATTATCAAAACTCGCAAAACCACCATTTTAATTTCTTTCTTACATGCCTTACGGAATATTTCATTCATGATCGTAACCAACATGCAAATTAAGACGCTTTGAACTTTAAGGTGATTAAAATACAAACTGAAATTGAATTCAAACACATTCATGATACAAGTACCGAAGCTGAAAAATATTGACATAGGAACAGCTCTTCTCTGTCTATTGCTTACCAACTAAAGACAGTAAGAGGTGACAGTACAAGGACTTAACAAATGCACCGAACAAACATGAATTGTTTTGTAAAATATTGGTTCTGTATAATGCTGAAGTTTACTTGTGTATTTAAACGTGTTACTCCATATGACAGATACAAATCGCAGCATAATGTCAAAACAAGTTTCTTTACTTAATTTACTATATCTATGAAGTATATCCATCCATTTTGTTATCAAAGCCCATCGCAGATTGATTGACTATTTACTTTCCGACATTCCCCATTTAGTTACTACCAAAAAGAGTATTCCTCTCTACGAGTTCCTGACCTTTGAAGAATACGCAGACCAAAATTGCGACCAATAACTGCATAGTTTGTACAATTGCATTATGTGTTTAGTCTTTTTAAATGTTCCATCTAAAAGTACTGAATCAGGTGTTCAAATAAGCTCAAATAGAAACCGTGTTTTATTTTATTGGACATTCATGCACGGCATGTGATTGTTTTGTATGCTAATTATGACGTTTTACCTGTTTATTTTGCCTCTTAACAGATTTATCTAATATCGTCAAAGAATGCAGTTCCGTTAAATTTTTACATTTAGCCTTGTAACAAACAGCATCTATACTATCTATACTATCTCTATTCTCAATATTCAAGCACAAGTATCGAAGCTACAAAATGTTGATTTAGGAATAGCTCTTCCTTGTCCTTGTCTGTTGCTTACCAACTATATACAGTAAGTAGTGACAAAGCAATGACTTCCAGTTTCAACAAATGCCCGGGACAAATGCACAGAACAAACATGAATTGTTTTGTTGAAAATTGGTTCTGCATAGGTTTACTTGTGTATTTAAATCTGTTACTCCATGACAGATACAAATTACATTACATTGTCAACACATGTAATTTGTCTCCATCCATTTTGTTGTCAATGCTCCATCGCAGATATAAATATTGATTGACTATAAATACTTTCCGACATTCCCCATTTAGTTACTGCCAAAAAGGGCATCCTTCTCTTCGAATCCCTGACTAAACAGACCAAAATTGAGAACAGATCCAATGATATTCAGGGAATGGAAGCGCAAATTTGCTCAAGTTCTACATTTCCGATTAATTCATATTATTTCGGGGGGTTGTCTAGACTTTGTAGATTTAATAAACTCGTTTAGGTCAATATTGTGGAGTTTATAGAATTTTATTATGTGTTTAGTCGGTATGAAGTACTACATCTTAAAGTAGAAACTGTTCTATTAACCTGCATTCAATTGGAAACGTGTTCAAAACTCTTGCTGCTTAATTGCTTACAATTTATTGAATGTGATGAGCAATATGATTTGGTTCAATATTATGAATTGATACAACATTTTGTTAACCTATATCATCGAGTAATATAACTCCAATTCGTTTACTCTACATTAAATATCATATCATTATTATAAGTAATTTTTCATTTACAACAGTCCAGTCTACTATTATGTATAGTCTTAATGTTGACTTGCTTGCGTGCCTATCGTCACCTTACTGAATATGACTTGCAGGCGAATCTTGTAAAACTTAACACCTAGTTTGACGCTTAAGTGTAAAGATATCGCTCAACACTTGTCTAATAACCTGTCTAATTCGGTTTTACCGGATAGAGTTTGGATGGAGTGTTGCAAAAATCATGGAGAGAGGTACATGATGCAATTTGTAAATGTTGCTAAGAGAATGTTCAATGAAGAAATACTTAAATGCTCACATCTAAAACCTCCTATGAGATTAGATTTGTTTAAGTTGGATTGATTGTGACCGTCTACATAAGGTCATTTACGCTAGCGAAACTGATATCAGACAAATGAGAGTATTTCTTGGTTCTGAACTTCCGTAAAGTTTTCGCTTTTTTCTTTAATTCCATGTACAGATAATACGCATCGTAGCAGTTTTTTTATATGGCGAAAAAAGCTTACACACTCAAATTGAAGACTGTACTGATGACAATGATAGATGGACAGATAAAATTAGCTCAAATTGAAGCAGAAATGAATAGCATTATATTCTTCTATTTGTATTTGATAAATATTCATATCGCGTATAAAACAAGATTCTGTATAATTCAGCCTGACAAAATGCAAGCAAGGTAATATTTAAATGTGTGAAAATTTCCTTGAATAGTAAAGTTTCTCGTTACAAGACTTTTTAACACGTTGAAGATGAATCGAATATCAAGACGAACTCTCTGTATAAATGTCATACGATACCACATAATTTAGAATTCTAAAATTTGCAAGTATCATTTATACGCTCGTTTACATGTCATTTACATTTGTCATTTGTTTCATTCTGATCAACGGAACTATGATAAAGACGTCGTGTGTCTCAATATAAATGCACGATGTGTGTATGTTTTGTATGCTGATTATGATGTTTCGTGTTTATTTCCCTCCTGTATATCTTACAGATTTATCTTCTTAATAAGGTCCCAAGGTGAATACCAAATAGTATTGTAGAGGAAAAACGATCATCGTTGTTACTTGTATCGTTTGCAAGAAGAATCTATGGAGATGTAGCAAGCAAAATCCTATCTATCTCGAGGGAAATGTAACCAAAAGGCGATCAGGTAACAATACAACGCCAGGGTGAGCCAATTATTAGTCGAGAGTAGACAACTATAAGAGGCATCCTAAAGGCGTTGTGGGCCGTGATTTTACTACTGGAAGAATCCAGTAATTGATAAGTTGTAACCTGATCAGGTATCTTTGTTTTGAAATCACGTTTGATACCCTTAAGGGGTACATTGATACAAAGTTAGAGAAAAAAGTGTTGCGCGCATAGGGTTTATTTCATGCAGACGACGATAAGGCTTATGACAATAATAAAAGCGGGAAAACAAATAACAAATCAGTACATTACAATTCAATATTGACTATACATAGGATCACACACTAGCATTGAATTAGTTACAATTATTTGATAAAGTTGTACATCAAGAAAAATGTCACTATAATCCTGACGTTGCTTAGCAACACGTGATGATGGAGCAAAGGATGATCAGTAGTAGCGTGAGAAAAAGTTAGCATGCGATTTTGAACACCTTAAGGCATCTCCCTGCTCAGGCACGTGTGTTCCTGTGGGTAGATCAGGCATTATCTCAAACACTATGAATGTTAATGTCGGTTTGTTGTGCGAAGATTAATTTTTCAGTGGGCCTAGATCCTAAAGTGGTATATAGAAGTAAACTTAGAGTATCAATCAAGGAAGATTATACGTGACATACCTCTCATGTGCTTTCCTTATGTCGTGAGAGAAAACATATCAATAATTCACTATCACATATCCCACTTTGTATGATATACTATTACGCCTGGGATATACAAATTTACAAAATACAGCAGTGTATTACATCATATGAAAAATCATATGAAAGTTTGTATACACTCTTAAAAAGGTGTAGTCGGATTTGACTAGGTTCCTAGTAAATGAAATTTCACGCGATTCCTGGTCTTTGACTAGAAATCACGTCAACTTTGATTCAATACTAGTCAAGACTCAAATTTGACAAAAATGTAAGGTGTCAAATTTGACTCAAAATCTAATGAAATCTTATTTTACCAGGAATTATACTTAAATTCGACAAGACAGTTTTAAGAGTGTAGAAGCCATGATGATATATGTATTAAAATTTAGTAGTAAGAGTGTGGATATGGGATTTATGCAAACAATGGATATATGATATCTTCTCATTTTATTCCATGTATAACAAGTGTGGCATTTATATTCTATTTCAATAGTTGAGTTGAAGTAAATAAAATTGATTGGATGAATGTATACCAGAGAGAGTAATCCAATCGACGCTATGCATCGCTAACAAACTGTCTATCATATGATCACGCAATTAGATATTAAACCAGATACTCTCATATCCACGTATTAATCTAATTTACCATAATAATAAAATCTCACCCTGAAAACTAAGTACACAAAACATACTCAAAAAACATCTGCTCATCATCCTAAAAATGATATTTCCAACTTAATTTAGTGATGATGTTTATCCCCCCTAACCAATTAGTTTGCTGTCTCCAATCCCATTAGCATGTGCTAATAAACGTAAGATATAGCACATGAAGTGATTCCAACTTTCAACGGGTTATCCAATTCCTTCACAATGAATTGAGAGTTCGCTATTTGCAAGATTAATTGGAGTCTTCACGAGCAGAATACCAAGCGCTGGGATTGTCAGCATCTCCGTCATTCTGGATGGTAAAGGGGTTTATTGAATGATTTACCATGTACAGGGAGAGGTTTGCTTTAGTTGTGTGTAATTTATACATGTGTTACAAAAACTACATTGTGAAGTGATGTGATGTTATGCTTATTGTGAGTTCAGATAATCTTAAAATCAGTTAAATGGTTCATATACATGTGTATAACAGCTTTAAAAACTCCATTAATGTACAACACAGCAGGTGAAATCAAATGCATTATTACTTGCATTAAAATTTCGTTCATAAAGGCAAATGTATAGATTGTTGCACCTCTCTCTATTCTGCTATTTTTGATATGGCCATTTACGTATTTCAGATAGTAATTCACGATCACAGATTGTGGAAAAAGAGATTGCTTCTCTATACCCTTCTTTTACTTTTCATGTTTAAATTCTTTTATCATATTTGAAAAAGAAATCACCTTCTAACTAACTGTATTAGATTGTGGGATAGGCTTTTCATAACAATTTGTGGGTTTTTAGGGGGTTCGCCGTCGGACAAGTTTAGAAATGTCAAGCTTTCGTCAGGAGTAGCTCTGACTTCTTCAGGACAAAGTACCTAAGCTATGAGACATGTAGGCCGCCCCTTGCCTACTGATGGCTCTGAAAAGAGCCGTTCACTGTATACTGTCCCTTGTCAACAGAGAACAAGTAGATCTTGCCTATTTGCTAATTTCAGATGTTTTCTGTAGACAAGGGGCAGTCTTGACAAAATGAGTAAATGGAACTTAATATTGATTAAATTGTACTCAAATTGAGTACAATCTAATCAATATTGAGTTCCATTTTACTCATTTTGTAGCTCTGAGTAATTGAGTAAGTTTCACTATTTTTATTTAGAGTGTAACTTATCCGCAGCATTGTAAAATCCGTGCATAAGGTACAAGGTATAATACTGCCTGCCTTCCTAACATTCTACTACAGTTTTTAGCTTCTCTTAGATTCAGAAATGATCAAAATTAAATCCATTTAAGGAAACGCTAGAGGAACTTTAACGTTGTGCTTCTTGTACATAGACAGACTATGTCTACAGCACAAGGGTCTCAAAATTGAAGTTAACCTCTCTTTGTACAGACAGAATGTCTAATAGCGTATTTGAATTAGTGCAGAATTTACAGCATTCGTATTTAGGATTTCCACTGAGTATAGTTCTATTAGCAGAAAACGCGTAAGTAGGGGACCTCTTGGAGATGTTACAACTACTTTAAAGTAACTTGTCAAGAATTTGATATATTCTTGTTCTCTTTGTAGGCGGGATTTAATTAATACACTGCACGGGGTTCGTGTGGAGGCCTCAATGCATGGAGGTATATAAGGCAATGTTTCAGTTAACAAATAGCTCAAGTTCATTCCGTTTCATTCGCTAGGTCTTTTGATATTATTACTTTTGAGTTTACATATTTGAGAGCATGTAAATTATCTAAATTACATGTGCTAGTTTTGCATAGAATGGTTTTTGTTTAATAAACGCCATTGAAAATGTATATGGCAGCAGAATAGCGTATGATAGGGCAATCAACAAAAATATTCTTTGTGTCACACAGAAATAAAAATGCGATTCAAATTGATTACGAAGGGGCTTCAAACCAGAACAATAATTTTGCCCATTTCTCCATATTCATGTAGTCCCTGTAAGTTGTAGTTTTCTCGAGTCGAAAGCACTTATACTATAGTTAGGTTTCATTTACACTACAACGCAATTACTAAAATACGTACTCACACATTTCTGATATCTGATAGTGAATGGGCGGGAATTTTCAAATTCAAATACTGATATTACAAAATAAGCGCATGTCAACCAGCAACACATGTCTTTCTTTGAATACATCTGTATCAATTTGTATACTTTGTTCTTTGTCTTGTTTCCCATCTTTGTGTTATGATGGATCGCAAACATACAATGGTTGACCGTAATATTCCCAAGCGTCTTAACAATAGTAACTAATTAACCTTAACAACGAGGGAGGGAGGGAGGGAGGGTGTTGCGCAGATGTGAATTTTATTGCTTTGATGAAAAGCCATTAAAGTGAGATAGAGAATGAAAGAGAGAGAGACAGTCCAAAGTAAAGAGGCAGAGGGAGATTAGCAGATGAAGAGGATGCGCAGTGAGGTAGAAAAAGAGAATTCAAATTGAAACAAAGTATCGGTTCTTTATGACTTTTTGGTGTCGTTTGTGTTACAATAATGAATCCACGTTTGTCATTGAACATGTCGATGTCATACGCGTGTAGCAGGACACGTGTTATCTATTTAATGGTAGAGTAGATGACATTGAGATCTATAACTATTGCCGCTTTTTCTGACATATATTTACATTGTCTTCCCGTTGCTTCATTAAATATTGGCATATAAAATATAGCAAGACTGTATTAATACATTACATGCGCATATCGTGCCACAGTCCTATTTTTGTTTGATTTAGGGCAACTTCAAACCTATAAGCTCTGGGGAGGTATATTGTGTGTATTTCGGAACACAGTGTAAGCTCATTCCAAAGCTCATGTAAGCTCGTCACTAGCTCTGATAATTATCATGATTAAATCTGGTATTTAGCCTACATTACAAGTAAATGGGTTCACGAATGGAACTGTGTTAAGATAATAAGGTTATTCACTTCACCTAGTTTGGATTTCTAGCCCCTAACATCTTTATCGAGACTAAATAAGTGTATCTAGTATTTCAACACATTGTAACTACGAACAATAAGGGGCTGATGCAAATTTATATTTTTAAAATAAAAAAAAAATGCAAACATGTCACTTTACAAGAAGTATTCAAATACATATTGTGATATATAGGGGTAAGACACAACATAAAATACTTTGATTCAGGAATATTGTTCTTTTTGAGAAATTCCAAGTAAAATAATAAACTAACATTTTTGACGTTTCAAAGATGTCATTTTAGTGAAAAGGGGCTCCTCGTACTTTTCCTTTTTCGTGAGTTTAACTCCTTCATTTTTTATACTTGGAATTGCTCAAACAGAAGAATATTTCTCAGTTGAAAATAACATTCAAGTTTGTTCAAAGATTAAAATACTTTCTTCTTTGATAACATTGATATATGTTGCCTATTTGCTATTCATTTCCAAAGACGATGACAAACAAAGATACCCTGTAAGTATATGAATTAGAATTAACCCAAATAAAAATATAGGTCATATTGCTTGTAAGACGTATAAGACTTCGGGAGGAGACTTGTTGATTCGAATTGTAGTTTTCTTTTGAGCATAATAACAGAAGATTTTAATTACAAATCCTCCTCCCTAGAGCAAGAAACAGCTTTCAAGGAGATATTGCGTGGATTTAGATGTAATATATCTTTGCTCATGCTGCATGTATTACATTGCATGTATCATGCCGTAAACATGTTACTCAATTACTTCTGGGTCAGCAAGGATTCTTGTTTGATTAAAGCACAAGATTCATTGTTTTTAAGGCCAATTTGTTTCACAAGTTTAAATAAGTATTGTGTCAACGTAAAATTGTTTTGAAAACTAATTCTAATTCACTGTGTATACTTTTAGTCATCTGTGAAAAGTTCAAATTATGATAAATTGAATCATATCAACCACAAAAATATCACTTTTGGTTAGATGTTATCACCGACGTTGCGGCCAAAACCTTTGGCCTTCAGCTGGGTGGATGATTTAGGGTCATCCGAGGTCAATCGATGAGGAAGTTGCTTGATGACCCGATCCCAGTGAATCTGTCACATATAAAGATGTCACATGGTCGGGATCGGGTCATCAAGCAACTTCCTCATCGATTCACCTCAGATGACCCTAAATCATCCACTTAGCTGAAGGCCAAAGGTTTTGACCGTAACGTCGGTGATAACATCTAACCAAAAGTGAGTTTTTTCTGGTTGACATGATTCAATTGATCATAATTCATCTAATTCAATTACCCATCTAAAATAGAAAACAGATAGAAAACCTGCCCTTGCCTCAAAACATGTTATATTAATGATATTTCGAACACCATTATATCACACCCTCAATATTTCTGAAGAATTCACCACTTGGGCCAACACGATAAGACATCGAGGTGACAGTTAGTCGCAAGGCACTATAAAGGCGTCTAGGAAAGTGCATTTGTTCAAAGGGTTCAACTATTATAATTACTAATTAGTTTCAACCATTGCGTACGAACCTTTATCATCCTACTATGATCTTATTCTCTCTATCAGTAATATTGAAGGCAATTGAGACGACTATTTATGAGACTTGGTGCAACTGACGCGTACAAATAGACTCCCTACACAGATACATCTCTAACCCTGTTGGTATCAAAAGTATCACCATACTTACGAAAAATATGACATCAAAGAAATACAGGCAACATTTCACGAATTCTTTGGCGCAGCAGCACATGATGATGTCGTGGTTACTGGGCCAGGCAATACTCAGGATCAAAAGTCAGTCATATCTGCAATATCAAGATGAGAAAATTAAGATATATTATTTCATGTCTATATTTCAAAATGTCATTTGGTGCAAATCGTAAAATATTTAACACTATGCAGGCTGCGGTTGAAACCAGATATGGAATAGGTTATAGCTATATTTTTTTGCTATATCGAGCGAAACTTATTCGTGATCACTCTATAGTTCGCTTGGTTGTTATATATTTTATGGCGGGGTTTGTACAATAAACATTCATTTCAGCTTCTTACATCATTGGTCATGAGGAACATTACGCGCTCATATATCACATGACGCGTGTTGCTTCGAGTTACTGCAGAGACCGGAAAAAGCACGTTGATGGCTGAGTTGTAATTAGTACACAACTGACAAGTCAGTAGTAAATTATATCGGCTTCTTATAATTCTCGTCTTCAAGGTGGTGGTATGTATATGTGAGGATGAGTTATGAGTGGGACGGGTGGGGTGTAAAACATACCACACTAACATTTCACATGAAGTGTTGTTTTTCGATTTATTGCGGAGACCGGAAAAAGCACGCTGATGGCATATTTGTCATGGTTGTAGCCTGCACCACAGAAAATTGCTAGTGAATTACATATTATAATACATTTTTGGCAGATTTGTTTTTGGAAAAGTGTGTTTGTGTGTGGGGGGGGCGTTCTAGGTGGAATCTGGTGGGTTGTCGGGGTGGGGGGGTGAGAGAAAATGTGGAGATAGAGGAAACAAAGAGCACGAAGACTAGCATCAATAATCAAAATGAAGTGTTTCGAAGGGAATGGAAACTGGAAAAAGCACATTGGTGGCTTAGTTGCATTATACCCCTAATTAATAAAGAGGAGAGATTGATAACAATTATTTTTATTGTTGGTTACGGATGAAGTATGTGGGGTGGCGGTTCGGGTGGAGGGGGTGCTTGTGTGTGGGGTGGGGTGTATGGTTTTTTTTTCATGTGTATGCACATAGTCACTCATATAGTCAAGTACATTTTTATAATAGGAATGATAACCCTATGTAATTGCCAATTACCGTGTATCATTGTTCCTTCCTACATCGCTACCTACTGGCGAGATGGGAGCATCAAATTATCACAGGCTATAAACTATTATTTTTATGAGGCTAGAAAGATTAATATGAAATTAAATGAGATATCTCATTAAATTTTGACCACTGCACTGATGACTTGTAAACATTCTGCAGATGTTTCGGCCTCTTAGTGATCCTGAAAACAATTACTTTGGTAGAGATGTAACACGCACAATGAATTATAGCCAATTACCATAACCCGTGAAGAATTATTTTATCAGAATACCGTAGAATTCCGTCTACAAGCATATGGTCGAATCCAACCAAAAGTGTCCACGGGCCAAAAATAAAAGTCCGAAATAAAAATGTCTCCACAATTTTTTCCTTTTGCCCATTGATTGATGACATATTGGCCTTATAGGAACCAAAAGTGCCATTACTAATCTTGAAAAATAAATCCAGGACGTGTGATAGTAAATGTGATATCAAATCCCAATGTTACCTACGAATACCACTAGGATGCTTTCACTATCGCAATACTAATCAACCTAAAACAAATGGAATATTCCCATTAACGTTTTTTTCGTGTAATGTAGACCACAGGGTGTCAGGAAAATGCTAGCTCAACCAGAAAATATTTGTTTTTATTTTATAACGCGATCAATATGATCTTAGTCAATTTATGCTAGTTTATTTTTGAAAATGAAGTTTAGTCAGTTTCTGTATTTTATTTATCAAAATGAGTATGAATCAATTTACACATTGTATTAGAACAAGTAGGATATATATTTTCAAGAATATTAGGAATTATACGCATATACCTAACGCTTTATACAATGAAAAGGTGAAGAAACCCGGGTATTCGTAGGTAACATGAGCGATTTAACAATATCTATATTGAGTTTAGAGGTTTAAATTTTGCTATTATGGTAATGAATTAATAAAATGGTAGTTTTTAGATCTCTTTCAGATGGTACGTCCAAATGAATAAATGCTATTACCTTAGATCAAAAAATTTTGATGCTTTTAGTAGGTATGTCACAGTGGCTGCACAATAATTCTGCTACACTGTGCATGCAAGCATAACAGTGAATTGAAAAGGGCGCGCTTCAAATTTGGCCAATTTTAGAAAACATCCATGTCGATAAATGAATTTCTTCATATGCTTCATTTATCCAAATTGTTTAAATTTTTAATATATGGTGTGTGAAGCCTTTCCCAGGCTAACATCGGGTCCTTAAATAAAAAAATTGTTTTGTTTAAGAGCTACTGCCTGTTTTTATGGATTTTTGAAGATCGCTCATAAATCAGTAAATATAGGCCTATTGAAGTAAAGGAACTACCACCATTTAACTGAAATACTAATCTTTCTTGGCATGTAAATTAATTCCGTCGACAACGAATGAAACACTTCCCTAAAACTAGTTGAAGCAAAACATTAATCAATGATATTTTTAGGGAGTATTTTTCCAAACCACAATAGCTCTAAGCCATTGTGTGTGTCCAAGGCCATACTATTTTTGTATACGCGGTACAGTAAAAGGGCTTTTGCTTTTACCGATTATCCTCCCATGTTAATCCAGATGACAAAATGTTAATTTAAAGTCTCATTGCAACTGAATTTTAATTTTTACTTTTCGGACTTGGCTTTGAGTAATGGTGACACATACCATGTTTACAGTAAAAATGAAAATTATATTCCAGACACCGTCAAAATGTCAAACTTTTTATTTTTTGTATTGTTTTTAAATAATTAACTGCAGTTCATTTATTCAACCTCATAACAGGATCATACTTAAAAAATTTATGATGAATGAACAGACGTTCATTAAATATTGAAAAAAAAACTAAAATTACTCATGCCTAATTTGCATAATAATATCATAAATACATAATTAGCTGTTTTTACCTAATTTGCATAATTAATTACTTTTTGTGTATTTTTGTTATCAATTGAAAGAACTTTGTATACATATGTGTGCACAAAAACCGCACCTTTATATCATGTACGGTTTTCTATTGGCATCAATTTTGCATATTAATTAGCTGAACTTAGTCATTTTTGAGATTTAATTTGTCTGCAGATTGGCCGAAATTGCTAAAATAGTATATTTGGTTAATTTATTATAATTATTCAATGATGGATTTTTTAATTTTGTTTTCTGTAACGAAGTCAGGAAAGATATGCATTTAACATGTGATATTTAAATTAACGCTGCTTTTTCAAGCAAGCGTCCAAATATACCTTCAAAATCTTAAAATGTGCCAATTTTGTCATTACAGCCATTTGTGGCAGGATTTCATTCCATCTACGAGCATCTTTAAATTGACACTACGTCACAATGCATTGACCGATTTCAATTCTGTTTTTTGATTTTTGATGCTTTAATAAAGCTCAATAATGTAGGAACATTAAATAACATGTTTCTGCTGCGATTATTTTTGAGGTGATATGCCTACTTTTAGCAAGATTTTGACCACTTCATTTTGATATACAAGTAGTTAATCAGCAATTTTACATAATAAATAATTGTTGAATGAATCCGTATATGGGTAATAATAGTGTCCTGGGGTACCGCTTAAAGTTTTTGACAATTAATTTCCATTGGTAGACACACTTCATTACACATGTCATGTATTATGCTGTATTCGTAAGTAACATTTCAGTATTTGTAGGTAAGAATTAGACTTTTGGTGGATATCGCAATCAAAAATTCATTTTATAAAGCACTTTGAATGTATTATTTTCTTTATGTGCGTTTATTGATACTTTAGACCCTATCATGTATTAATAATGTCGGTTCACAGCGGTTGAAAGAGGATTGAAGTAAGAAACAAAGGCACTAAAGTGACTTTAATTTGCTTAATTGCACACAAATCGCTTAAAACCGTTATTGCAGACTTGTGAAGTCCATCTTGGAGTCAGTTACGTCTTGTGGCCTTTCGTTTGAGGGCAACTACAATTAGCTTTATACCAGGGTCCATCAATGTGTTGTCTAGATCATGAGACAATGAGAACAGTCGTTTTTTCCATGGTATTCGTAGGTAACCTTAGCGAAAACGTCAAAAGTTACCTTCGAATAAATCAATTTGGACACAAATTACTCAGAAACCAGACGGTCGGTAAACATTTAAAATGAAGCACACATGACAGTTGACAAATCCAAGTATTTATCCCTTCTAATCTTCTTTGAATCTGATTTTTCTTTCAAATTTCAGTATTTTGTCTATTTCAGTACATATTTTTCACCAATTAAGCCGTATTCAGTTTTGCATGGTGGGCATGTATGTGAATTCGCAACTTTCATTGACATATGATTTGATAGCAAACATACAGGCCTTTGTTATGTACCAATATGGGCATTGGCATGAATGGCGTTGTTTCACAATACTGTCATGATGTCAAATTGTATTCGTAGGTAACATTCGGTTACCGAAATTTACCTACGAATACTTGCTTTTATTGTTGACATCTCAGAAATATTTAAACGCAGGCTATTGAAACTTGGTAGAAATAAAGAGTGCATTACCCTGCACCTATTGCTTAACTATTGTTTACTATTCTCTCACTTTGTGGAAATGGCACAGCTTTTAACATGTATTCGGAGGTAATGCATATTTTTACCAAACCTACCTTTGTGCCATTTAGAATTTCTGGCAGCTAAACACAATAATAAAGATGTCCGAATGCAATGCATTTCAGTATTGGACATATCAAAGCTTGTATCAATTGCGCATTTATTAGTGATTTCCATTTTTAAAGATATATCTAGTGCTATGAAAAATTGTATTCGTAGGTAATGTAAAACAATACCACTCAAAAAATTATCACAAAAAATTCATAATTATGTACAAATATGTGAAAAATTGAACAGGCAATCTTTGAATACACACCTTTCAGGAAATCAATTTAGATTCAATCCAATGACTTCTTTTCATAACTGATTTATATGTTTTTAAAAATACTTTAAGAAATATTTTGAAAAAATGGGTAAAAATAGCATGTTTTGGGGTCTCTGTGTCTAAGTTTTTCACAAAGGGGTCTTATTATATATGGCGCGAAGCGTATGATCAAGGCGAATAAACACAATACAAAAACGAATGCCAATTGATTAATACTTTTAAGTTATGGCCCTGAACATGCCGTGTACACTTTTCGTTGGATTCGACCATATATGCCTCTAAATGAGGGTTGTTTGTCGAACAACTAGTTCGCTATAGTTCGCTTGGTTGTTATATATTTTATGGTGGGGTTTGTACAATAAACATTCATTTCAGCTTCTTACATCATTGGTCATGAGGAACATTACGCGCTCATATATCACATGACGCGTGTTGCTTCGAGTTACTGCAGAGACCGGAAAAAGCACGTTGATGGCTGAGTTGTAATTAGTACACAACTGACAAGTCAGTAGTAAATTATATCGGCTTCTTATAATTCTCGTCTTCAAGGTGGTGGTATGTGTATATGTGAGGATGAGTTATGAGTGGGACGGGTGGGGTGTAAAACATACCACACTAACATTTCACATGAAGTGTTGTTTTTCGATTTATTGCGGAGACCGGAAAAAGCACGCTGATGGCATATTTGTCATGCTTGTAGCCTGCACCACAGAAAATTGCTAGTGAATTACATATATTTTCGGCAGATTTGTTTTTGGAAAAGTGTGTGTGGGGGTGTGTGTGAGGGGGGGTTGCGCGTTTTAGGTGGAATCTGGTGGGTTGTCGGGGGGGAGGGTGTGAGAGAAAATGTGGAGATAGAGGAAACAAAGAGCATGAAGACTAGCATCCATAATCAAAATGAAGCCTTTTATTTCGAAGGGAATGGAAACTGGAAAAAGCACGTTGGTGGCTTAGTTGCATTGGTATCCCTAATTAATAAAGAAGAGAGATTGATAACAATTATTTTTATTGTTGGTTACGGATGAAGTATGTGGGGTGGCGGTTCTGGGGAGGGGTATGGGGGGTGTGTGGAGGTGGTGTTGTTCATGTGTATGCACATAGTCACTCATATAGTCAAGTACATTTTTTATACCGTAAAATACGCAAGGTTTCAGTGTTTTACTGAGCAAGCTGAGCCTATATAGAGTCTTCCGTGTAAGTGTATAAATCCTCTTAGCATTTGCGCCCCTGATTACATCAACCTCTGCATTCATTTAATTTAGCTGAAATGTTATCAAATTTGCTCGCCAGGCAACGAGACTTATTTTGTAGCAGGGTCAGTAATTACCCACTCGTAAATATTGCATGTCTGTTCCTTACACTTAAAAAAATTTGATCTTATTATAGCACACTATCAGACTAATACGATTACGCAAAGAAGATTGGACTTAAAATAAATTTTATATTAAAATATGATTTCTAAACTATTTGTGTGTTTATAAAACGTTATTCGTGTAAACAGTATTTGACATCTGTGAGTTTTGTCAATGTCAAAACGCTTTTTACACTATGTGGAGATTCTGAAAGTAGTGAACATTTATGATTACGTATTTTGTTCAAGTTCTTTTCCTGATTTACGCGAAAACTCGCATGATGGACTATAAAACGGTTTGTTTGAACAGCCGCTTTTGATATGGCCTTGAAAAGTAAATGTTTTACGCCATGTAAGTTATTCAGATGTTAATGTTCGTGTAGGAATTCATGATTATTCTAAATGTATTGTGCATGTATGGATATACATGGCACTATAATTGTTCAACGGTGTATAATAATTTCTTTCATAGTTTACCTTTCTGAAGAGTATTGCAAGTATTTCATAAATTGTATATTAATGTGGTCATTGTGGTATGAAGCGTAGAGTTATGCGATATTTTTAGCAGCCGAAATATACAAGCACAAGCATTATTCTACACAGTGCATGTATGGTCTTTTTTAGCACAAATTTAATAATAATAAAGTAAAATAAGAAAGAGGCGAGTATTTATTAGGCAAACGTAATGTCAATACAATTCAAGAACCGGTGTTTAAAAATTCTACCTTATTGACTATCTCCACTGCTTTCTTTGAGTTAGCATTTTACCCAAGTTCGTTTCCCTCCTAATTTACTTGTGGGAGCAATTTAAGGTGGCACAGAAGGCAAAATTAGATTAAACTGATAGTACTCTCTCGCTTTGCTCTATTCCCAATCGATGCCTATCTTTAACTTCTCCATAACAAGTCAAATCTGCACGTGAAATTTCATCCTGCAGTCAAACCTTCCAAGGGAGCATCAAGCAAACAGACACTACCCAGTTAACATACTTTGTACACTTTACCAAAAGTGCAGTTGCGGTGAAATCGCTATAATAATGCTCATTTTGGTCTCGCAATGACTGGTAACTTCAGGCAAGATATTATATAATTTTAGATCGTAGTGCTAGTGGCATCCTTTTTTATTTATTCGATAAATCCAATTTAAGTCCTTATTATTGAAAAGTGGGGAAAACGTGCAATTGACAACATCGCCAATTTTCGGTATTCATATAACGGAATTATATATTTAACATGATTTAACGTTTTGTTAATGTTATTATTGTACTGAAGTAATTCACAAGGTAAATTTACCTCTTGGACAGACGTGCCAAATGCCAATATATAAATATATATACCGTTTATATTGTGGGTGGATGTGTGTATGGATTTGTGATTTTATTTTCTCAATTTATTAAAAAGAATGAATTTCTCTTGTCTGTTATGTCGAAGAAATAATATAATTCCTTGTATTCCTTGAAAGTATAAGTCAGTGCTATTTATAGTAAGATAAGAATGATAACCCTGTGTAATTGCCAATTACCGTGTATCATTTTTCCTTCCTACATCGCTACCTACTGGCGAGATGGGAGCATCAAATTATCACAGGCTATAAACTATTATTTTTTATGAGGCTAGAAAGATTGATATGAAATTATATGAGATATCTCATTAAATTTTGACCACTGCACTGATGATGTAGGTTTGTAAACATTCTGCAGATGCATCGGCCTCTTAGTGATTCTGAAAACAATTATTTTGGAAGAGATGTTACACGCTCAGGAACACAATGAATTATAGCCAATTACCATAACCCTTGAAGAATTATTTTATCAGAATACCGTAGAAATCCGTCTACAAGCATACATGCATATGCCTTTAAATGAGGGTTGTTTGTCGAAAGACATTACGACAAACAACCTCCTCAAAAACATTATTTGGAGTTTGAGCAACTATTACTGATACAGGCGATTGTACAAGCATTTATTGTTGTACGACTAATCCCTTGTAATATAGGTATGCTTAGACGGAATTCTACGGCTAGGGATTCAGACCAAGGTATTCAGACCAGGCAGGAAAAAACGTGGTTTATTAAGGGATCTGGAATGAGCGTTTTGAGCGTTTCGACAGTATTTTTTGTGGGACATGAGAGCTCATCAGACATATCGAATTGCATTCTGAATACGAAGAATGTCTTTCTGATATCAAATAATTTTCATTTTTGAAATTCACGATATAATACAAATTTTATGACAAATTATTAAAATTTGATATTTTTCACATTTTGAAATATAACAGTCCTCGAAGTTAATTTTATAAATCTAATGATATATTCTTAAAGTGTATGTAGCTGGGAGGAAAAGCCGACGATCAATTGAAAATTTTGACCTTTCATATTGAAGATATCGATTTTTTTCCCAAAAAGACCTAATTTTTGTTGGTGTTTTGGGGAAAAAATCCATATCTTCAATACGAAAGGTCAAAATTTTAAATTGATCGTCGGCTTTTCATCCCACATACATACACTTTAAGCACATATTATCAGATTTATAAAGTTTACTTCGAGTACTGTTAAATATCAAAAATATCAATTTTCAATCATTTGCCATAAAATGCGTATTACATTGCGAATTTCAAAAAATCAAAATTATTTGATATCAGAAGGACATTCTTCGTAGTCAGAATGCAATTCGATATGTCTGATGTGCTCCAATGTCCCACAATAAATACTGTCCAAAGGTTCATACCCCACCCCTTAAAACGATTGCGAATTTCTATATGGTCACACATCACATTATCCATTATGGTACCTCAGGCATCAGGTGTATAGTAAGTACCCAGGTTGGTACGCAGATGTCATAACCATGAAGAAAAATATCAAGCATGATTTTTAAAAATTACATTTTAGTACCACTAGTGTATGGTGATTTTCTTACATTCAACTAGTTTTTCAATCTATAGTTCAAAGATATCAACCTGACAAATTCTCCGCATAAGTTTGTTCATGTTCGATGCTTTTCCTACCACAAAAAAGAAAACCAAGAAATTCGACGATTCTGTCAAAGCCCTACATAATCTTACGCACTAATATGACATATTTAGCAAGAATAGGAAATCCCAAATGTAGAATATTCACCAAACTCAGTGGAATACACACATTGCGCAATCCATTAAGACATCTTGTATGATGATTCACCCCATAAGACCCCTTAATACCACTCTTAAGATGCACACTTTAACATATTGAATTACTCTTTAATTGTACACTGTACTACATGTATTTCAACCCCATGCTCTTTTCAAGCCTTTTAAGGAGACCAGAATGCACTTCCTTTGGCAAAATCTACTCAACGCTGCGTGTATACCAGGTTCTAGGCAAACGTGAAATTCAACAGTTCCTCATATCTCAAGTATGCAAATGCGATCAATTTACCAGGCTAGGATTAGGCTAGGATATTTCGACATGAAAACAGGATTATTAGGGTTAGGGTAGGCATTAAAACTTTATCGCTGTCTCAAAGTTAACTTACCATTTATACTTCGTGATCTTGACATTAAAATTGAAAGTTGATCCACAAATAAGCGTCTATAAACTAGCATATATACCACGTAAATTGGAACGAAAACACAGAGTGGGTGCAATGGGACTATTTAATCTGCAAGTTAAAATATTTCACACCTACAATAACCACAACAATGCATACGGTATGCGTTCATTTTAGCGTATAAAATACATATAATTCTCATAACCTTCAGGTCAGCCAAGTTTTAATCCAAATAAACGAAGGAAAATAGTCTTTGTATACGTGCTCTTTTATGAAATTTAAAGCTGCAGTCTGAATGCCATGCATTGCTATAGTAACAATACAGTAACCGTTGTTATTTCTAAAAATGGCTGTTGTACTATGTGCCTTTTACGTTTAGAAAAAAGCAGCAAATTATACGAATTTAACGGTTTTTGACCTATAATTTGTTTTTTAATCAGTCTGGTTAAGCTTGGTTAGTCGACAATTAGTCGGTTTTGTCGGTAGGTTATTAAAGGTAATGAAAAGGTAATAGCATTTGAATATTTCCGTATGCATATTCAATTCAAGTCTCTTCAGTTTCTCTAACTAATTCTTCATGCAAATTGAACACCGGATTGCTATAGTTTGAAACGTGCATTAATTAAGAGCATGTTATTGTTTCCTAAATTGATTTTTGAGGTTGTAAACTCAACCCGGTGTGGTTAAACTGATATTCTACCTGTTCAATTCTTGTTTGAACAACTCGACCTTAACTTGAACCGCCCACACCAGTTATTCAACAATACTGAAGTCATGGTCACTGTTAATACCAATTCCATTGAACTGGAAATAGCATTAATGCTTTGAGCTCAAATAAGCGTATAATATACATACCAGACTTGCCTGCTCAAAAACCACTGGATGGTATGCGTTACAAATACTATTGCTATTGCTAATAAAATCGTACCGAACTAAAAAAATAATCATTTTCTTACCGTAACCCTGGCAACGTGCTTATTAACAAAGATGAACATTTTAAAGACAGATGGCCTTTGCGTTTTTTGCAGACAATGCAATGATGAGATTTTATAAGATAATTTTCACCGAAAAATTAGAGATAAAATATTAAAATCTCGTTACAGAATGAGATGTTGACAGGTGACACTCAATATTGGCACTAACAGAAAACAATGACTCGATTTCCATCAGCTATTAAGTCACCACTTGTATCTAATATCATCATCTGGTTGAAATCTGACGCTTAATGATTATGTGGGGGTTTCCTATTTGCGTGTTACTTAAAATAGATGATGACGGTGGTATAACATCAGAGGATGACTATTTATGAATAGACATGTCTAATAACATCGATATCAACGCTACCACTGACTACGATAAATGTAGGTGCTTCTATTGTCACTGACCATGACGCCAATACCAAACCACATCTGGTTTAATATTTAACATTTTATAATAAAATGTGTATAATATTTTTCTTGTCTTATCGTACATTTTAATATATTCAACATACAAACAATTGAAAGTATAATAAAATGTCAGATCATCCTATTTATCTGTTCAAAAAGGTACTGATAATTTGTGTTTGATTAGTGCGATATAATCAACAAATACATGTATGTGATATGTTCAAACAATATTTTAAAGCATCAAATATCCAGAATATGCTGGATATTCATATTAGAAGGATGTGTTTGAATAAACCGAATACACTCTTAAAATAGCGTTGTCAAATTGACCCCGTAAGTTGTTAACTATGCACCTTACCCCTAAATGGTCAAATCACAAGAAATGCAAGTTTACCGCCATTATGAAGAGATGTGTAACCAAACTCACACATCAGCTACAAATGCTTAGCCTACACATGTATAACCAAATTTGAAGCCTGCTATTTATTGCCATCAATATTCAAAGACGTTTTGTCATATTCATGATTACAGTGTAATGTATAATGGTTACAAAATTACATTGATTTTTAATTGCAATACATGAACAGTTTACAGATATTAATGTCCTTGAAAGTTTGAGTCATCGCGTAATTTAACAGTAACGTGTATCACATACGGAAAGATAAATTAATTAAAAAACAAGTAGCTTGCTTAATTCATTGTTCCATGAATATCTCTATCTGATACAACTGACCACATACATAGCGCTATAAAAGCTCGCTTAACTCTAGCAATCAGAGTTCAGACTTCATTGGTCACTGATATTCCATTTATCTTTAAACATTTGAAATTCTATAATTAAATTAAAACACAATTATACTGCAATTGAAATATTACCCTGGCCAAAATGTGTAGATCAAGTTACTTTATTGCATTCTTAATTTCATCAGAGCTTCCTTCAAATGTGAACCGTTTGCATGCGAATAAAAAATGGACTTGAACACTTTTGTGGAATATGTTAAAGAACTGATAACAATTTCGGCAGACAATCGTGTTTAGCGAACATAATTAAATGTGCAGTGAAGTGGCGTTCATGGATCAAATAGAGTACTTACGTAAGATTTTTCATTTGTATTTCTACATCATACAAAACATATTTTCACGTTGTTAAACTTAAAGATGTTATGTCTTGAGTTGTGACATTTTCCATCTGGCGCCGTTACTACCCGCTCCAAGTTACAATCGTGCCACAGAATACAAATTAATTAGTTTTCTCCAGATAACCCCGCTAGAGGTTTGATACAAATTTTCAATATTGGCATAATTAGTGAGTATATAGTTAAGTCCATCTCAGCAAAGACACAAATTAAAATTTTGTTCCTCATTACTATTTATCAATTTTGCTAACATTTTGCCGATTCGCTCATAATGCATTTAGATGCAAGAGTATGTCATAGCATTAGACACAGAAAGCTAGTTTAGTCAGATACAAGACCTTTCTTCATCAGTGAACCTATTTACTTTGTAATATGCAGGCTTTCTGAATTACAACGACAGACTAATTTCTTTGCCTCCGGTCTTCATGCAATTTAAAGACACATTAAAGCACACTCACTAAACACACGCATTACACAACTTCTAATGAAGCTAATTGGCTTCGCACTACGCTTAAATGAATTTGGCATTAAATTTAACATATCAATTTTTCCAGCTTACCTAAAATTAACTGAATTCTAGAACCTAAATTAAGTCAATTTGTTCGTAAGTTGTCAAAATAAATTGTACCTTAATGCTTAAATCTGGGATCCCAACGGATGTTTTTAGAATTCTCCTTAACATGCTTAATGCAAAATGCATCTCCACACTGATGTGGAAGAAGCACACAACTTTGTATGTTGCAATAGCAATATATGTTCTAGACAACATACAATGGTAAATTACATCTTAAGGGTGTAAGAATTGTGTTTGCCTTTGCAATTATATAGGTAATATAAAACGTGCCCGGTTAACTCATGCCACCACATAGGTCATTATTACTATTCCATAGCCTCCAGAGATATACTGCAGTATCAAGACCAATGAAATAGATAGCCTGAATAAACAAACTTATTTTTAAATGAATTGCAAAAGAAAGGTCCATTTTGTCAATCATTTACTTCAGTCGCCATCCAGCGATGAGTAATTGAATTTTAGCCAATCAATACATTATCTTCGGTAAGTTCTGCTTATGGGTCCATCGCGCAGCTTTGGCGATTGAAGTATAACATTTCAGCGTTAAAACGACATATGATAGGAGAAAATAACAAGAGAGAGTTACCTGAGGGTAGCTTGACTGCATGTGTTAATATTACATCTGTATAGGGTGCAAGGAGACTGCTAATATAATGTTGTTTTACACGAGCATGGCGACTCAGTGGGCTAGGTGGTGAACCCTTTTTACACGCAACTTATATTGGTATGATTTAAAGGCATGTTTTACATTATGATCGTGACTTTCAAAGAAAGCTGTCACATTTATCTAGCTTAAGAACATTTTGACAAAAATGCCCATTCTGTGTACTTCTTTAATGGTCGCAACTTATATTGACACACTGACAGGGGCGTAGTCAGGGAGAGCCAGGGGGTAGGCAAATTGCCCCCAGTAATAAAGTGGGGACGGCAAAGAGAAAATGTCCTTAAAATGACAAAAATTGGGACAAAAAATTGACATTTGGGTACGAAAATTTGGCTTTTCCCCCTCACAATAAAATCCTGGCTACGCTAATGCACACTGGTCTCCTCTTTCTTCACATATGGTTTTGGGCAGGTCATCCACATATAGTGATATTTCAAGATATTTTTGTAATTTCGCTTACTTTTGTACAACACAAGTGATGCCAATTGGTCACTTTTATGTTTCAATCTTCACAAATTAGCAATTAGCACGAGCGATTAGCTGATTAGTAAGAGTCACATTGCTCCCAATAGCCTTGCTGTGGATGATATCAGCTGTGTACGAATAGATAATTAAGTGAAGAACAAAGAAAGCTGAATAGAAGAGTTTGTTAATAAAAGCACAGCAATAGTATAATTGTATCAGCAGCTGTTTTAGACTCACCATGCAAATGTTACGTTGTGGTGTATACAAAAGATGTTGTATTTAAAGGTATATTTTCTCTCCCCCTTTCTCTCTCCATACACACCCCCACACATAAATCTTACCCTTTAATACACAGATAGGGCAAAGCCACCAACACACAATACACACCCCCTCCCCACACAGACCCTCATCCAACCACCCCACAACACCGTGGGCATAGGGTAACACACAACCCACCCCATTCATGCCATTTGATTGATTTCATAAATCTGGTTAAAAAATTCTGCCAAATTCATTAATCAAAATTAATAGCTTTGGTGCCCTATGTTTGGTTAATTAAAGTATAATGTAGATTGGGGGTGGGGGTGGGGTGGTGGTGTGTAACATTTATTAAACATTAATACTTACACGAACAAAATTGCTATATATCCATATCACTCAGGAAACAAGCACATAATAATATCCATTATGACCGTCACAAAAGAAGCAGCACTTTAATATACCAGGAGTCTTCAAACACTCCAACAACAAAGTTATCAGCACCGCCTCTGTGTGTATGCCAAATTATTAATTTCAACTCAAACAATTCAATAAGTAACTTATTAAACTGTTCACTGGATCCAATGTATGCAGTATATGAATAGCCGTATTATGGCTAATATAAATATGTATCAAATTTTATTCAGAAAACCCGTGAAGCATTAACATAAATCCACAGCTTATTATTCCAATATTATGTAGTGATTTCCATGTCACAAATAAGCAGCAATTGTCACAAAAACTCTGCAAACGTCGTCGTGTGTTGAGACAGACAAGCGTACTCTCTCTTGCTACGAACTGCGCACAGCCAAGCTACATTTGTTTATGAATGGTAATTATTTTTACGGTTGTGGGCACAGAATGGCCCGATTCATTCATGCGTATGTTGGCTTTTCCAGCATGCTCCTTGCGCTCTGCAAATGCAATCTGTCGTCTGCTACGATTGATGGCGGTTAAACAGAAAAAAAGTTAGTCCATGAATACAGATTTTTATTTTGAAAAATGACGTGATTTATTTTTTGTCAGGTCAATGAAAATCATTGTCACTTATTTCTTAACAAAAATAATAGATTAGGTACAAATATCAAACAGGCAATAATCATTTCAAAAATATGACAGAAAGTGTTAATGTGGTGAATTTGCTTGTGGTGTGCCAAATGAAAATAACAGTGTAAGTAGTACGCTAGTAGCTGGAAGCAAGATAACAGTGTGCAATGGTGGGCTGGACCAAGCCATTATCACGTAGGGGTTTGAACCATGCCTAAAGGAAGATGTATTTCAGATAATGGGATTAACTGTTTACCCCGTTTTAGATAAAATAAATATCACAGTTGTATATTTATAAAGCTGAGCACCGTACAGCTATATCAACACCACTGCTACTTTAATATAACTATCGTTTTGTCTTCTTCGTGGAACATAGCCTCAAGGAAATTAAATTGAGACAATGTTTACAATCTGTGACCTATGTCACTAACTTAATTTGTCACTCAACCACTTTTCTTTCAGTTTCACATTTGAATCACACATATATTAATTGGTTTTATTGTGAGACTTCAATCATTCTGAAGATAAATTGACGTTTAAAAAACGAATTAGTAACAAACCATTTAACTAATAACAAACATGCAATTATCCCTAAATACTTTAGTAGTCATGATAACAAAATGGAAGATTACCCAGAACAGATTTGACTGACAAGATAAGCAATAGTAGATGTAACCTTTTAGAAACAAAGAAGCAAACATTCGGGAGATCTGCTAAAGCTTATTGTTGTCTGGGCATTCCAATGCCATTTTTCAAGCGTTAGCAAATTTATTGCAACATATTGAGGCAAAACAAAATCATATCATACAATTATTTGAAACAATAAAAACATAAAGCTAATTATGGCTTGTGGTGCAGTGTGCAAGCCACTGTCATGTGGACACTCGTTTTTAGCTTTTGGAGAGTCCTTACTACTATTTATAATTAAATTTTATGTATGTGACGAAATTGATTCGTGGTCTCTTTCTCGATCGTGTCTAGGGCTCTCTTTACCTATATCTATGAAGAGGATTTTGACTTTTGAGAATAATAAAAAAAAACCCAAGATATTAAAATTGTTCACCACTATAATTGCTTCCATTAAAGTTTAATGGAGAAATCATAACTAACTGCTTCTCTTGAACACTGCAAGTACTTCCATATGTGCTTCTATATGGACTACATAAGGGCCAGAATGTGAATATATCATCAATATCATTAATGGTAGAATAATATAGCCGTTGTACTTGAATTGGGCTGATTGGATTCAAGTATTACTGGAGGCATCACCTTGGCGCGGACAGGAGATCTGGGCAGACATGGTAGAGTGAAGTTTTCATAAGTGGTGAGCGATCAGCGTGAATCTAATTATTAAATGAAAGGGTCATCTTCTAGATTCTGTCCAGAAGGCATAAAGCTCTAGACTAAGTAATAACTATCAGCATATGGTTTGGCTATGAAATTAATACACCTTATCAAGATTGCTAACTACACCTTATCTGTAGCTTATTAAATCCATCTGGTAAAGATTATTTAAGATAACGATTTGAACCAGGGTCATAGCAACACGTGAATGGTTCGGTTTGCTTTCAGGTTTTCGATACAAAATGTAAAATTGCATGTAAAAAACTTGGTACAACGACACTTTAAAAAAAGTAAAAAATAAATAAATAAATAAATAAATAAATAAATAAATAAATAAATAAATAAATAAACAAATAAATAAATAAATAAATAAATAAAGTGTAAAGAGGCAAAATGTAAAACTAAAACTAAAAACTAAAGCAACATGACATTGCTATCAAAACATGTTCTTGTATTGAATCACTTTTGATCCTAATTTTGAACGGAGATTATTGAATCTTTTATCAAACTGGTCAAATCGTTCATGTCCCCAAATTAAGTATCAATTAAATTATCCTTGATTATGTAAGTGTCAAATTATGCCTACTAGCGGTCACCCGTCTTTCGCGGTCAGGGTCTTTCGCGGTTGGTAAATTTTGTACATTTTGTGTACATGTAAATGTTTTATTAAATGTGATTAATGGTATGAGAGGAGATGATCATTTAGAACTTAGAAGTATAATATTTAGTATCGTTTCCATATAAATCAATGGCTTGAAATTGCAATTAGATCATGTCTTGTCCCTGTGGGATGCTGGTCGCTCTGATATTTAAGATTTTTATGCATTTGTTTCTACAGTACTTTTTAGCCCATTTTGGACACATTTGTTGTACCTTTTAGCTCATTTTTTATCATTTTCATCCAAGTTTGTCCCCCACCTTGAAATGTACCTTGCTGCCCCCGCCTCCTGCAAAAGTCCTGGCTATATCACTGAGCAGATGAACACAATTTTTTTCACATCCCTCTTGGCCCCCTGTGGCATGCTGGCTGATCTGATATTTTAGATTTCTATGCATTTGTTGTACTTTTTATTTGTTAGCCCATTTTGGATAAATTTGTCGTACTCTTTAGCCCATTTATGACAATCCCCCCCATGAAATTTGCCTCCTCCCCCCCCTCTCTCTGAAAAAGTCCTGGCTACACCACTGTGCAGCTGAAACAATTTTATTCACATTTCCTTACATTCTATTTCATATAAAGTTATGATCATACCTGATCATACATTATGCTGATAACATTAAACATAGCACTACCACAAAGCAGAGTAGGCCTATTCATGGTGTGGTTTGGCAACCCTGATTAATTTGTCCTTCAAAAGTTTCACTTTAACTATAGGTTCTCCATAAAAACACAGAATACATGCTAATGTTGATCAATTAGTTGAATAAACAATAGATGTTAATTGAGTTTCTACTGTGTCATGCCCGGGGTGTCATGTAATAGAACTTTGCTTCTACTGTGTCATGTAATAGTTGAGACTACAGGCATAATATCCTCACACCGATGACAGGATAGAAGGCCTAATTCAAGCTATGTCAACATTATTAGTGTATTGTGTTGGCGTGAATAATTTTAGCATGCAGGTGCGCTGCCACTGCCTTTGCTCTGCCTTTGAAACTAATTAAGATAATTTGACACCCTTAACGTAAACAAAAACAAAATTGGACGTTTTATTGGGGTGCGGACAACCTTACTCTACGCAACGCAAAAATCCGTTTTCCGAAATAATGTAAAACGTAAAAGTTTTTAGCCTTACAAATTCGCCAAACTCAGTAATTTATTATAGATAATGTTTGAATTATGCCTTTATGTGTATCAATGTTCGCATTTTTGCTTTTATTGAGTTTATAGATATACATTACCTGGTACTTAGTACGGTATAGGAGCGATACGTACGTCGTCTACTTAAAAAAACACCATCTTTTCATTTCAGCTTTCGTAACAAAAAGCATATTATGTGGATAATAATGGAAGTTACTTGCACTTTGAATCAATATGTAGGCTAGCAAAAACCGGCACTAAAACAAATAGACATCAGCCAGCACGAAATGTGATATCAGATGTCTAATAAAACACAAGCTTGAATATCTCAGACTCCGTGAATGCGCCACAATTTCCGACTGAGTTTTACCATGTTTACTGGGAATAACATTTTACCGAGTCTGTAGTAGTAAATCCGTACAAGTGGCTACTAGGTAAGCTTAGGTAGGGACAAAAAGGTAAATGTAACAAGTACCACTATTATCACAAACTTGCTCATCTACTAGGAGACAGTTTAACGCCAAAATGCTTGTACAACCATAGAATGACCTATGAATATGTATAGGCTACAAAAACTCATACACCAAAATAAAAGGTTTTTAGATATGGTTGTTAAATAGAGATTAATGAATTGTGCCATTCTAGATACGACTATTGTTGCTCGTTGTGTACTTTTGTAGCCTTCGATCGAGTCCATAATTGGAAAACTAAATCAATAATTATAGCAAAGTCATTTTGTAGCCATATACGGAATAGTGAAATAATAATGTACAAACATGATGATTGTTTGGTGTTCTTAAAACAAAGCTCAAAGATATTGAACTGTTTTAGATATTTTTATGAATGTTGTATAATTTTAAATCTGTTGATGTTTATGAAGTATTAGTTTTCCCAAGCAAGCATAGATAACTCGACTGAAATGGTTTAAAAATTACGTCACTTTCTGAAGAGATTTTTCGTCATATCCATGATTTAGAAGTCTGTAGCTACTATTAACAATAGTCGGGTCAACCAATCTCAATGCAGATTTGCTGGTCGAAGTGTTAACAACGTAGAAAGTCTTTTAAGTAGGCTTACCATGCTTACGTGTGTGAACTTTCTGGCATTGATTTGTACGTGTGTTTGCATCTTGAAAACATCGCCGTTAATACATTTTCTGGCACTTAACAACACCCTTTTGGATTGCCATTTTGTAAACCAAACACCATTATGGTGTTTTCGATTGGTCATCGACTCTCCAGAGGTATCAGCTTAAAAACTTCAGTTATCAACCAGCGAGGGATTCTTTATTTGATTTTGTCTGAGAAAATATGATGAGAACTTGGGCTTTCTGACAAAATTGTCCAAATAGATCTTCGGATTTTCAAAGAGTATTCCTCGACGCGGATACAGATATTGGAATTCTTGTTCTTGAATATGACATTTTGTTAAAACAACGTATGATTTTAAAATCTTGAAAACATATTAAATTCAGAAAACGTATGAACTGCGATGTTTTCAAGATGCAAACATCATTTGAAAATGATGTTCTTAAGCTTTTTAAGATTATTCTACATATCCAATTCAGAACTGATATGTGTCGCCCGTTTTAAGTAATATGGTTAGGAATTAGTACTACAAAACAAATAAAACATCGCATTATGAAACAATCAAAATTAGCATTCATTAGACAATCGTAACTATTATGAACTATAGTGGTGTAAATGGGTGTGTATGGAATTCATTTGAATATCTTGGTTGATTAAATCCTATTAGCTATGATGTTCACGCCACTAATTAACCCCAATTAACATGATTAACCGTTATGTCCAGGGATGCTGCACTTTTTCTATGCCAACAATTAACGCATATTACCTTACCATTTTATCGGATTTCTAGTGCCGTATATAATTATAAGATAGTGCTAACTGTTAACGATTATGATTTTTGTTATGCTTATTCAGCATTCAAATCAGAATAGGTGTCTCTCGTAATTTATATGGCAGAAAACACTACAAAACAAATGGTTAGATAAGAGTCATAAGACCTCACATTATTAAACCATTCATTTGAATATCTTGGTTGATTAAAAACCTATGATGTTCAAACTAATTAAGCGTAAGTCCAGGAATGCTGCACTTTTTCCAAACCGTGAGGGTAAAGGTATTTTGCGAGTTGCGAGTTGCGAGTACGAGTTGCGAGTTGCGAGATGCGAGTTGAAAATCTGCGAGTTGCGAGTTGAAATTTGCGAGTTGCCAAGGGCAGTTGCGAGTTGATTTGCGAGTTGCGAGTTGGTATTTGCGAGTTGCCAAGGGTAGTTGCGAGTTGATTTGCGAGTTGAGTTGCCATTTGCGAGTTGAAATTTGCGAGTTCCGAGGTTGAAATTTGCGAGTTGTGAGTTTACATTTGCGAGGTCTTCCGAGTTGCTAATTTGTCAAATTTTTACAGAAATTGTTTTACCCCCTATTGTTTTACCCCCTATATAGACCTTCATTGCCTGTGCTCTAGTTGCATGCACAACATTGGACATTACGTTGAAAATACAACCATCATCTATGATTCCCTGCTCAAAGCATACCTCAAGCTCAACCACATTATAGTGTTTGATTATTTTCAATTATATAATGAGATGTAGTGGGGTATCAAATTTTCCAGACAAAGGAATACAAAAGTTCAAACATGTGCTACTGTAAACATTGCTTAAATTGATCTGATTAATGTGATGTCAATTCCAAACAGTTTTTCTTCTCAAAATTAGACAAAATATAAATGTTCACCAGTTTTGTTATAAAAGAGAGCAGTCCCGTCAGAGAGTAGTGAGCTTTTTAAACAGAGGAGAAACAATATCAACACACTCACAAATATGTGAACTAAAGATTCATTTTGATCATGTTGATAGGTGACCTGACTCTATACAAAATATCGGAGATGGGTTGCAGTAACAGTTATCACTTCAAATTATTTTTTATGAATGGATGTCCTATTGAATTCCTCATCTATTTAAACAACACCTCTGAACTTGATCCCGCCACCTGGAAATCTAGGTGAAATGTGAACACAGAAAATACATTACAATATATCAGTTATAACATGTATGTAGCAGGTAGCACAAAGGTTTCCTACTGTTACATGTATGTACAATGTAGGATGGGGTATGTGTTACGCATACATGCACAACTGTGCAGTCAGGGCCAGATTTACCGATTTAAACACATGCACACATTGTAGCCGTGTACACTAAATAAATAAAAATAAATAAATGACCTTATTGATTATTAGCACACTTCAACAATTCCGCTAACATTAGGATATATCAGAATATTTCCGCTTCACCAAGTGCGCAACTGATGCGCAAGTACTGTCAGTGACTTAGATTGTGATTACCCCCCGCAGCTCCCCATTTTACACCTGGGTGGAGTAAAGCAATTGGGAATTAAGCTATCTTGTTCAACGACGCAACTCACTGGCCTCAGTGTGGCTTGAACCCGCAACCTTTCGATTATGATGCTCTCACCCGAGGCATGTGGCCACCGTGCTTCCCATACACTAATAGGATTGGTTCAAATTTATCTCTATTTGGAGTCTTTGATATTATGTTCATAACTTTCATTTTGAACATGGACTCGGACTGAATCAGGACTTGAGCCGGACTCAGTTCATATAGTTTGCTGGACTCGGACTTGGCTCAGACTTGGCACCCTGGTCTGGAGTCCGGACCTACAAAAGGACTCGGACTTGGCTCGGACTCAAATTTGAATCGACACGGTTCGACTCAGACGAGGTAGACTGGGCACAAGTCTAGGTAATTTATAACCTGTTTGTGCAGATGTGAGAGAATCAATGATGCATGACACCACTAGAGCTCTTTCCTGTTATAGGCCTATTAGGCCTCGTATCCATAGGCTGTTCCCTTGTGGCGTGTGCGCTTGTTCCGTGTTTACTTTTTCCCATGTGACCTGCCACACAGATAACGAACCTTTGTTTTGCTTAGTGGCCGCTACGGTTCGTTGTCTGTGTGGCAGGTCACATGGGAAAAAGTAAACACGGAACAAGGGCACACGCCACAAGGGAACAGCCTATGGATACGAGGCCTTATATAGGCTATATGTAGCACAGGCTCTGTGCTGTACTCTGATACCTATGATGATCCATGATATATTCCACCAATAGTAGCCCTCGCTATAAGCTCGGTGATCGCTTCACTCACAACCAAGATGAACGCAACCCAGCTTGATAGTATACTACTAAAGCAACAGAGCCCAAAAGTAGTGCTACACAATGTGTACTTGTAAAACATCACCACAAAGTCACCTGTAACTTTAACTTTAAAGATATCGGCCTATCATACATGTATCATAAGGAGAAATATTTTCAAAGCAACTGTCAATACACTCAACGCAAATCATCTCGAAACTCTTCTTAGCAACTCACAAAATTTCAACTCACAACTCACGAAATTTCAACTCGCAACTCGCAAATTTCAACTCGCAAATGTCAACTCGCAACTCGCAAACCAACTCGCAACTTCCTTTGACAACTCGCAAATTTCAACTCGCAACTCGCAAATTTCAACTCGCAACTCGCAAATTTCAACTCGCATCTCGCAACTCGCAACTCGAACTCGCAACTCGCATCTCGCAACTCGCATCTCGCAACTCGCAACTCGAACTCGCAACTCGCATCTCGCAACTCGCACTCGCAACTCACAACTCGCAACTCGCACTCGCAACTCACAACTCGCACATTATCCACACCCAACCGTGAGCACCATCAACCAAAAGCAAATACCTTCCTTCCATAATAGACATGCTTACCTGACAGTCACTAGCGACACAGTTCTTTAACCCGCAATATGAATGTACAAACACATGCGGTAAACTCATCCTTAGCAGCCAGAGGTCAAATTGGAAGATTTTATTTGTATAATGTAGGTTATATTAAACTGGGGTAACATAAATGATTCTGTTTGAGCTCATAGTCTCAAGAAAAAGAATGAACAGTTTACCAACCCAAAGTGTTACAATTAAGGTGGCTGTATCGGCTACGGTGTCATGCTCAGAATTCCTTGAAAATGATATAAACTACGCAAAAAAAGTTTCTTTATGGTTAGAAAATGTACCCACTATTAAAATCTAGCTGACTAATTTTGTAAGTTTGCTAAATATTCATATGCGGGGGATTCTCCTGCGCATTTTGACACCTCAATCACTACACTTCGACACTCCTGAGAAAAGATATGAACGTTTAAGTAACACAAGGTCGAAAAATAAAAATTGCAAAGAAGCCTATTCAATGGTTTTAGAGCTGATTCACCGATCGAAGACGGTTTCATTATTCCCACCTTTTCAATTTGAAATGAAAGCATTTTCCATGATGCATGTTGGATAATCCTTTGCTTATTGTGCAAATGAATGATCAAAGACAAAGGTACAGTGGGTACTAAGACATTTACGTTTTAAGAGATGGGCTTGGAAAAGGGATTCAAAACAGGTCATGATTACAGCAGTTTGGAAGATACTGTATGTTCAATATGTTACCAAAACAGAAGGAATTGAAACTTGAGTGGCCCTCCAGAAGCCCTGATCTAAACCTCTTGGAGAACCTTTGGGATCAGCTCAAGAGACGAGTCAACAAGAAGATAAAGGCAGATACAACTCTGGTGGAATTGCGTCGCATCGTTATCAATGAGTGGAACGGGATTGAGCAAGGTAACATTCGACGCCTCATTAGGAGCATGAGACGCCGCATGGCTGCTGTAAGGGAAGCCAAAAGTGGACACACAAAGTACTGAAAGAAATAAAGAGATCAATCTCAAGTGAAGTTGGAAGCGGCAGTATGATGCCTGAAATGTGCTCAGCAAGTAAACAAATTAATGTTATCCGTATGTTTGTTGTTGTTTGTGTGTGTGTTTTTTTTAATGCTGAAAACTTGAATAGGCCTTTTTGCAATTTTGATTTTTCGACCTCGTGTTACTTAAACATTCATATCTTTTCTCAGGAGTGTCGTAGGGTAGTGATTGAGGTGTCAAAATGCGCAGGACGATCACCCGCATGCGAATATTTAGCAAACGTACAAAATTAGTCGATAGATTTTAATAGTGGGCAAATTTCCTAACCATAAAGAAACTTTTTTTGCGTAGTGTAGGATGTGTGTATTGATGAGAAAACCTTACTTGCCAAGTTTTAATTTTTTCCAACAAAGCGTTTTTGAGTTACGCAATTTTTTGTCATCTCAAAATCCCATTGAATTACTACAGGGAAGGGCTTTTGGCACTTTGCCAATTTCTCAAAATAGCAACATTTTTGAAAACAATGATTTTATTAAAACTGATTTTTCTCTCCTTTATAGCAGTTGTATATATAAGTTTTAAGTTTCATTTTGCTGCCAATATATCACAGAATAATACAAACCAAGTTTATTTTCTGACTTAGTATTACTTAATTATATATTTAACAGGAATGTTGGTACTTTTTTATGTTTTTTTGATTTTTTTCTAGAAACACTAAATTACCTAAATTCTAGGATTTTTTTAGCCAACAGGGAAGGGTGCTATGGTTACCAAACTTTCAGGGATGGTAAATAAGATTAATATCTAAATTCTCTCGTCAGTTTTTTCCAATTAAGTGTTTCTATTTTAAGCTACAGTGTTTTGAACATTCCTAAAATTAAAAATGGAAAAATAATTTTTTTCAAAAAGTAAACACTTTATCCAAAAAAACTGACGAGAGAATTTAGATATTAAGCTTATTTACTATCCCTAAAAGTTTGGTAACCATAGCTCCTTCCTAAGTGGGCAAAAAAAATCAAAAACTGTCAAAATTAAGGGAATTTTCAAAAAATAAAGAAAAACATAAGAATTGTTACAATTTTTATAAGACTCTTAAAATAGGTGGGAAAATACTTTTCTTTGTTATGTTAAAGATTTAAATGAATAGACCTGATTGATCAGACACAGGAGCTATTTTTCTGCAAGGGTGTTGTATCCGAGACAACAAATAAATACAAATCACGACCGGCACACAACTCAACTTGAAAAAAAAAGCAAGGGAATGTGCCGACATGGGTCCCCATTACCTACTTTCTCCTGCATGATGGATTTACATGCGCTGCTTTAGTTCGCATTTTATGCTTCATTGATTTTTCGGACTTTATGTTGTCTGTCTATGGCATTCATAGAATTTGTAACCTTATAAATATCGAATATTGTATTTAAGCTATAGACTTGTCTGTGAACCATCAAATGGGTGCCACAACTTTACACGCTTTGCGTTTCTGTGGCATCCACATCTCTCACCCCACATTATTAAAATGTTATTTTGTAATATTAATATTGGTATCTCAATTGTAAGTTATTTGGCATTGCATTGCTACTAATTTATTACAAAATGTTTTTTTTTTCTATATCATGTTATTTATATGTATGTGTGTTGAGATGAAAATAAAACTGAACTGAACTGAACTGAACATAGTCTCACTTAAGGGCTCAGATAGCAACGTTTGCATAGTATTTTTTCTAGGACATCAGACATATCGAATCGCATTCTGAATATGAAGGATGTCCTTCTGATATTAAATCATTTTGATTTTTTGAAATTCGAATATCAAAGTCGAACAGCGTCATACTTAACTCATATAGCAACAGTTCAGCTATGATATTTCATGAGTCTTTTTGTGTTCAATTTTCTCCTAAGTATTTGAATGTACATTACCATACTATTGCTAGGGTTATTTGTTCTCTATACTGTAACGCATTTATATATAGATAGCACTAATGGGTTTTACGGACTGTTATGTCAAAAACATTGTATTTTTAAATTCAGTATTGTGACAATTAGCATGGAAAAGAGTCTTTTCTTTCTCGCGATAGTTCGGAGGACTAGAAGATCATACAAAATAAATCCCTTTATTACAACTTTGCAAGTACAAACCTTTGGTAAATTAAACTATGAATATGTTGCTCTTAAAAACGGGACTCGACTCATCCATTTCATTCACAGCTGTCATACCAGTATTGTGTTACTGCACTGACATGCCAAATAACCATATTGTTTTGTCATAATAACGCTATTTGTATGACATATATATCCACACCTAGCCATTTATCAAGTCTCACTTACCCAAAAATAAAACCTCAGCAGTCACATCATCATTCACATGAAATAGTTCTATTTCTCCAGCCACATACTTTCGGCAGATTCGTAATGAAAGAGTGTTGATTATTCTTTGTTTATTTTTCTAAACAAGCAACTGATATTCTCCAAACATTGCACCATTAAATTGGCACCCTTGTTCAGTCAAACGAATGTTCTTAACATCGAACATTGAAAATGTTGTTCAACACCTTTCTATCATGCCTATCAAAAGTAAATAAACTTTAGCTTTTAAATCTGACGCAGCATAAGATTCCACAATATACTGGAGTGCTCTTGAACAGACCGAATATGCCAAATGTGAAGATTCCTTTTGCCTTACAGCGCTGAAATCAAAATACCAAATCAGATTCCTTTTGATCTAAAAGCTTTTTTCTCCTTCGTAAGAGCCAAATAGAAATAGTGGGTAAAAGCTTGCGCCGAGTTAAATAGAAATGGTGGGATTTATGTGTAATACCGAATTTGTGCGTCCGTGATGTCAAAGATATTTCAAATCGTACGATTTAAGTTGCATTTGATATACTTCTCTGCAATGACAGAAACCTCCAGCCACTTAAAGCAATATTATAACATTTTCAAACAAAATAGATTAGCATTTCTTTGCCATAAAATGTTAGCTTTTACTGTCAGATATATCCCTTTTATTTTTGAGCCGAACAACTACGGCAAAGCAAAGAAAATTGGAATTTACTACCAGCGCACATGTCGCCAATACGTACCACTCCTTCGGTCATGTTGTGGTACGACCCTTTGTTGTGTATATCACCGTCCTGCACGCCGTGTACGTACTGTGTGTTATGAACATCGTGTATGCGTTCGACTTATAATTCCATCGTAATAATAAAGCGCCGGTTCCGGCGTTTTATTCAAAATCTCGGATTTTGACAAAACTACAGCACCTAGAGTCTTGATTTTTGCAGGATATATTGGTTTAATAAAGTACAATTTAATCATGTAAAAAAGGAATTTTAAAAATTCAGTGAGGGCGTCTTCCTCAGCAAATGTTATAATATGGCTTTAACACATACTTTTGTCATGTTGATTGTGGTGGACAAGACGTTGATAAGTACTTTTACAATTCTCGCTATTCACAATAAGGGCGCCGCCAGCTGGTTTGCGATGTAATCGTGATGTATCATGGGAAAAGGTCGACATCCAAGTCCGCGCAATACGAATATTACCATGCTATTACATAGGAACACGTGACAATATTTTTTAGTTTGTCAAAATAAAGGTGTTACACGCGAATCGATACTCAATAATACTTAATAATGTGATTTGAAATGTGCACAATTAATTTGTTCTCTATCGATTTGCGTGTAATACCGTTATATTGACAAACTAAAAAATATTGTCACGTGTTCCTATGTAATAGCATGGTAATATTCGTATTGCGCGGACTTGATGTCGACCTTTTCCCATGATACATCACGATTGATTATCGCAAAATCCGTTGGCGGCGCCCTTATTGTGAATAGCGAGAATTGCTCTTATTTACCTGACCTTTCAAATTTGCAAGAGCATTCAGAGATTTTTGATAGACTCAAATTTGTTAAAATGTCATTATTTTCATCAAACTTTTATGTTCCACATCCATTAATGCAAGAAAAAGAAACAAAGTAATAAAAACATATTATATTTTAATAGAATAGGAAGTACAATGAAATTGAATGAAATCCAGATTATTGTTAGTTTTCTTAACATTTTAAAACATGTACAATAAGATCTCACCAAACATACAATTTCTGATCAAATATTTAAACTCAAAACATCGCTTTTGAAATATTTGAGGTCATTGTATTCAACTACACTAGATAATCGACATTTGAGATCATCTTGTACGACACACTCATAAAATTAAGTGATATGGATGTACCCTTTATTCGGTACCGGTTATGCTAACAGCAATATCGCATCCATCATTATTTTTCATCAACTTGTAATAATTTTACTCCATCATTATTCATCTGCCTATGGTCAATTCCAATAAGGAATTGATGGAAGCATGGAGCTTAAGAAAACGGGTAAGTTGTCATTGTGGAAAAAAGCGATTGCACTACAATGATACAAAATATTTGCTGAATTACACAACATTTGTTACAATAATCATATATGATGCTACTCCCATGCTACTATCGGAAAATTGTAAAATTTTGATATTTGAGAATAATTAAAATTAATCACCACAGATCCCCAATATGTAGTGATATCTAAACTTTCCCGGCCCAGGAAACTTCTATTTAGGAACTTTTATCAAAGAGCAGTACCAGACATTTATAAAAATGCACTCATTTATTCTTATCTTTATCACCCCTTTCTTTACTACTTACTTGACCGTATACCCTTAAACTCAACTGAGTTTGAAAATGGGTCGCTTCGTTTTACCCTGTCATTGCTTGGGGTTAATGATTTAATATAAATTCAGTTGTTGATGTGGTTGTCACGTCAGGTTGGCATTTTAGTATTACCATCATGATGAGGGCGTCGTAGCACTCACATTCTGTAATACTAGTAACTTTGCCACATTCATGACATTGCTAGCAACTTGCACGATAATTTCTCTACGATATAAGTATATAAAATCAATAGTCATATATCTCATTTTCGTTTAAAACAAAAGTTATAAAAATATTCATTTCACAATATTACAGGCTGTCATTATACACTTATCTATAGCTTAATAATCCATCTGGTAAAGAGTATTTAAAATAACGATTTGAACCAGGGTCATAGCAACACGTGAATGTTTCAGCTTAATTTCATGTTTTCTATTGTAGAAAAGGTACAAATTGTGAGTTGTGGCAAGCATATTGTACTTTATCGAGTACTTTCACTGGAGAGTGTAGAGCTTGTGAAAGTGTAGAACTTTCACTGGAGAGTGTAGATCTTGTATCTTGTATCTTGTATCTTGCTTGGTACAAAGCTCTTTCAATTTTAAAATGGAGAACAGTAAAACTTTATCGATAAATTAACATAATTTTATACTGCACCGGCACTAAAACAAATAGACATCAGCCAGCACGAAATGTAATATCAGATGTCTAATAAAACACAAGCTTGAATATCTCAGACTCCATGAATGCGCCACAATTTCCGACTGAGTTTTACTGGTACGAACGTAATAGCATTTTACAGAGTCTGCAGTAGTATATCCGTACAAGTGGCTACTAGGTAAAGACAAAAAAGTAATGTTACAAGTACTAGGACACAATTCCTTAACGCCAATATGTTTGTACAATAATAGAATGACATTGTGTGTAGGGTACAAAAATTCATACACCAAAATGTAAGGTTGAGATATGGGTGTTAATGTCAGTTAATGAATTGTGGCATTGTAGATGCCACTATTGTGGCTCGTAGCGTACCTTTGTAACCCTCACCGAACATTTGAGGGTGTTTGATCATGTGTGATAATTAGAAAACCAAATCAATAAATACATTAAAGAATATTTGTTTGTAGTCAAATATGCATTGAAATATGTACAAACTAGACGAATTTTTGGTATTTAGTGATTCTTAAAAGAAAGCTCAAAGAGATTCTTTTTAATTAAAAATATATGAATGTTATTATACTTTTAATCTGTTGATGTTTGTGAAGTATTAATTACGGGTAGTTGTATAGATAACTCGACTGAAATGCTTTAAAATTACGTCACTTCCTGAAGAAATGTTTCGTCATATCCATGATTCAAAAGTTTGCAGCTACTATATATTATCGATAGTCAGGTAAACATGGTAAACCAATCTCAATGCAGATTTGCTGGTCGAAGAACAACGTAGAAAGTCTTTTAAGTAGGCTTACGTGTGTGAACTTTCTGCCGTTGATTTGTACATGTGTTTGCATCTTGAAAACATCGCAGTTAATACGTTTCTGGCACTTAACAACACCCTTTTGGATTGCCATTTTGTAAACCAAACACCATTATGGTGTTTTCGATTGGTCATCGACTCTCCAGAGGTAACAGCTTAAAAACTTCAGCTATCGACCAGCGAGGGCTTCTTTATTTGTTTTTGTCTGAAAGAGAAAATTGTCCAAATACATCTTAGATTTTCAAGGAGTTTTCCATGATGCGGATTCATACATTGGATTTCTCGTTCTTGAAATGACATTTTGTTAAAAGCATGAAAACAGTGATCGTATACAATGGTATATGGTTCAAATGATGTTTGTACATGCTTATTCCGCGCTTTACGCGCACTAGCCCATCAAATACACATTTTCACCACATTTTAAGCTAAAATTGTCTGAGCGTCCCTATTATACCGGCACAAAATATGCTCACCCCTTCCCTAGATGTTAATGCTTTATTCAGAGTATACTACAGCATCATAATCAGAATCAGTGTCGCTCGTTTAATTGATATGGTTAGAAAGTACAAATAGCCAGATAAGACCTCGCACTATGAAACATTGTGCAAACTCAATATTGGCATTCATCTGACACACATAACTATTATGATCTATAGTGGTTCAAATGGATGTGTACGTAATTCATTTGAATATCTTGATTGATTAAAAACCTTAGCTATCATGTTCAAGCTAATTAAGCGTAAGTCCTGGAATGCTGCACTATTTCTATGCCGTGGGCACCATCCTCTACCAAAAGTAAATACGATGAGCTACCTGCCTTCCATCATGTCCATTAGACGTGTTACAATCCCTTGCCTGACAGTCACTAGCGGTACAGTTCTTTAACCTGCAATATGAATGTGCAAACACATGGAATAAACACATCTTTAGCAGTCAGAGATCAACTTGTTAGATTTTATTTGTATATATAATGTACGTTATTAAGCTGAGCTCTCATAGTAGGTTGACAGAGTGATAAAGGGGATGTATTTGTGTGTCTATTGAATCTGGATTGGTTCGAACCCATAAAGGTTTGCCGCAATCCATAATATTCACATGGGGACTATGATGACCGATTCGAAACTGCTCATTGTGTTTACATGGCTCAGTAAAATTCATCGGTCGACACTTATGCCATATTTTATGTACTTTACTGACACGGAGCATCAAAACTGTTTTAGACGGAGCATTTGAAACTGTTTTAGACAATTTTAAATTAGGGAAATCGCAAAATCATCTCTTACACGCC
The DNA here is from genome assembly GCF_039555335.1 of Amphiura filiformis. Classification (NCBI taxonomy): domain Eukaryota; kingdom Metazoa; phylum Echinodermata; class Ophiuroidea; order Amphilepidida; family Amphiuridae; genus Amphiura; species Amphiura filiformis. The sequence goes on from NC_092633.1 coordinate 63,402,826, forward strand.
TTTAATGACCCGTTCTATAAAATATGGTCTATATTTGTTTTAATGTGAACATCAAGTTACATTAGAAATGCTTTACTTACCCTGTTTTGATCACTCATTGTTTTGATATGTTACTTACGAAAACTGCTAGATTTACATTACTGTAGCGATCTTGCATGTTAGTTATTGTTCAACTATTAAAGATTGTTTTTTACAAAACCAATAGTGGTGAAATGATGGTAAAAGTCACAATCTGACGTTTCATCCGTGTAAAAAAAAGTTTATTCCTGCAAGTTAAAAGATTATTTGTATGACACCAATATTGATACAAAAGCGCGCGCTATCCGTCACGTTCGTTACGCGTTACGAGTCAATTGCTGCGTAATTATCCGAATAGCATCACTGCCCCCAATCCAGCCACGGTATAATTAGTCTTATGTACGTTCAATGTGTTTCAAAAGAAAGTCCATTACCCTACATTATTATATTACTAGGGTTGTTTGCTCTCTGCTACTGTCACGCAATCATAGATTGCACTAATGTGGATTTGGGTTTTGCACAGATTGTTATTTAAAAAAAGATTTTGCTTAAAAATCAGTATTGTGACTATTAGCATAATGTATAAAGAGATGTCCAAATACTGTACTGGAGTCCTTTAGTTCTCGCGATAGTTCGAAGGACTAGAAGATCGTACAGAATAAATCCCTATATTACAATTGTGCAAAATACAAACCTTTGGTAAAACTATGAATACGTTGCTCTTCAACGGGATTCGACTCATCCATTTCATTCAAAGCTGTCATACCAGTATTGTGTTACTGCACTGACATGCCAAATAACTATATTGTTTTGTCATAATAGCGCTATTTGTATGACATATATATCCACACCTAGCCATTTATCAAGTCTCACTTACCCAAAAATAAAACGTCAGCAGTTACGTCATCATTCACATGAAATAGTTCTATCTCTCCAGCCACATACTTTCGGCAGATTCGTAATGAAAGAGTGTTGATTATTCTTTGTTTATTTTTCTACACAAGCAACTTGATATTCTCCAAACATTCCACCATTAAATTGGCACCCTTGTTCAGTCAAACGAATGTTCTTAACATCGAACATTGAAAATGTTGTTCAACATCTTTCTATCATGCCTATCAAAAGTAAATAAACTTAAGCTTTTAAATCTGACGCAGCATTAGATTCCACATTATACTGGAGTGCTCTTGAACAGACCGAATATGCCAAATGTGAAGATTCCTTTTGCCTTACAGCGCTGAAATCAAAATACCAAATCAGATTCCTTTTGATCTAAACGCTTTTTTCTCCTTCGTAAGAGCCAAACAGAAATAGTGTGTTTAAGCTTGCGCCGAGTTAAATAGAAATGGCGGGATTTATGTGTAATACAGAATTTGTGCGTCCGCCATGCAAAGATATTTCAAATCGTACGATTAAAGTTGTATTTGATATACTTCTCTGCAATGATAGAAACCTCCGGCCACTTAACACATACATTTGTCATGTTTTTGTGGTGGAAAAGACGTTTATAAGTACTTTTACAATTGCTCTTATTTACCTGACCTTTCAAATTTGCAAGAGCATTCAGAGATTTTTGGTTGACTCAAATTTGTTAAAATGTCATTATATTCATCAAACTTTAATGTACCACATCCATTAATGCAAGAAAAAGAAACGAAGTAGGAAAACATATTATATTTTAATAGAATAGGAAGTACAATGAAATTGAATGGAATCCAGATCATTGTTAGTTTTCTTAACAATTTAAAACATGTACAATAGGATCTCACCAAAATAATTCTGATCAAATATTTAAACAGAAAACATTTGAGATCATCTTGTACGACATACTCATAGAATTAAGTGATATGGATGTACCCTTTATATTGTACCGGTTATGCTAACAGCAATATCGCATCCATCATTATTTTTCATCAACTTGTAATAATTTTACTCCATCATTATTCATCTGCCTATGGTCAATTCCAATAAGGAATTGATGGAAGTATGGAGCTTAAGAAAACGGATAAGTTGTCATTGTGGGAAAAAGCGATTGCACCACAATGATCCAAAAGTTTACCGGAATTGTAAAACATTTGTTACAATAATCATATATGATGCTACTACCGGATAATTGTAGCGAATTTTGATATTTGAGAATAATTCAAATTTACCACCACAGACCCCCAATATGTAGTGATATCTAAACTTTCACCAGGAAACTTCTATTTACGAACTTTTTATCAAAGAGCAGTGAGTACCAGACATTTATAAAAATGCACCCATTTATTCTTATCTTTATCACCCCTTTACTACTTGCTTGACCGTATACCCTTAAACTCAACTGAGTTTGAAAATGGGTCGCTTCGTTTTACCCTGTCATTGCTTGGGGTTAAAGAATTAATATAAATTCAGTTGTTGATGTGGTTGCCAAGTCAGATTGGCATTTCAGTATTGCCATAGTGATGAGGGCGTCGTAGCACTCACATCTGTGATAACTTTAACACATTCATGACATTGCTAACAACTTGCACGATATTTTCTCTACGATAAAAGTATATAAAATCAATAGTCATATATCTCAACGATCTACCTGATTTCGTTTAAAACAAAAGTTATAAAAAATATTCATTTCACAATATTTCAGGCTGTCATATACACTTTATCTATAGCTTAATAATCCATCTGGTAAAGAGTATTTAAAATAACGATTTGAACCAGGGTCATAGCAACACGTGAATGATTCAGCTTAATTTCACGCTTTCTATTATAGAAAAGGTACAAATTGTGAGTTGTGGCAAGCATATTGTACTTCATCAAGTACTTTCACTGGAGAGTATAGAGCTTGGTACAAAGCTCTTTAAAATTTAAAAGGGAGGCAGTAAAACTTTATAAATTAAGATAATTTTATACTGCACCAAACTATCAAAACGTATTATATTCTTGTGACCCAATAGGTTTTTTTCAATGATGATGATGATTCTTGAATCTTAATCAAAACTCAAGGAACATTTCGTGACCCACAGCCTCGTCCCTCCACTTCTCTACAAAAAGAAAAATGGTTGAGAGTTGATACCATTATTAGAAAACCTCTTGCTTCATAATGTTTGTGTATGAAACTTTATTTGCAGATTTGTTCGCTGCCGCATTCGTTTGGCAAAAACATCATCAACTTTGTATTCGTGTTTTATTTAATAACAGAATATAATTACAACACAGTTACCTATGGAGCCTATGTAATACACATAATCATGCTTAACTCATGACTCCAAATCAGAATCAACTGAAATTTTAGGAATAGGTTTATCGCAGATATCTACTGAAACATAATTTATCATAATAAAAATTCCTTTAAAAATGGAATGGGCGCCCAATGGGAGCTTTGATGTGATGTGCTGAAATAGCTGGAAATGTAACCATTTGGATAACATTTACTTCTTTAAAACAATTGTAACATTAGCAGAGTAAACATAGAAAGATTATGAAATGCAAGGTATACATATTGCAGTGAGGAAAAAAAAAAAATGGTACTGCATTGGATGCAAGAGGATTGGTTTCAAATAAAAGGAATATAGCTCAGGTTACCATTTCGGTTACTATTGTTAGGCAATCATGGTTATGTGTGTGTGTGTGTGTGTGGGGGGGTTGTTGGAGCAGAATTATTCTATTTAAATATAGCTTTGCATATTTAATTTTTATGGATTGTTGTCCAAACAGGAGTATTCATTTCTTATGGGTGACTACATTGGTAAAGAAGACAAGAATAAAGAATATGAACGAGTGACTTTCTATTTAATAAATACTGAAAAAGATACGAATATAAACATATAGATAACAATGGTTTTTTTTTTACTTCGACACAGTAATGAAAATGAAGTTCAAGTTAACATTAACAATGGTCCACGCCGATCGATTAGAGGTCAATTGCCGTAATACTATCCCGGGAATACTATCCAATCACGGGGTGTATGAATTAGGAACAATTCTAGAAACATGAAAACAATGTCAAAACAAAATAAAGTTCGGAGCAGATATCAGACTCATTTTTCACCGGATTATTTTATGTGCTGACTATTCATGAATGAGAAACTCTAACATCATTGAGAGAATAAGAGAATTAAGTTATAACAGTAATGGCATTTTGTGTGTTTCTAGCATGATAAAAGGCGTTTATCAAGCGTAAACTCCTGCTGTATATAGAACTACTTTACTTGCACCCAGTGCATATTAGTTAACAGTAATAAAATCAAAACACATTTAGTTGTATCATTTATTTTCAGCACGTACTTTTAAACAAAACAGATGCAAAGTAAATCTAAATTCGCAACTCCTAGACAAATAAGGGGGCACCCTCCATAAAGGACGCCCAAAAATGTGGATGCTAGAATTATAAAATACTCTTTTAAGTACTACGCGTTAGGTTATTTTCAAATTATGCCTGATTATGTTATATTGGCAATTATGCCTGTAATTTTTAATTATGCCTTTTTGTGTGTATCAATATTCGCATCGTGTTTTATTGAGGTTATAGATATACCCGGTATAATCGGTATATACTTAGTACGGTATAGGAACGATATGTACGTTGCCTACTTTACCAAAAATATCTTTTATTTTAACTTTCATAAGAAAAAGCATGGATAATAATAGAAGTTACTTGCACTTTGAATCAATATGTAGGCTAGCAAAAACCGGCACTAAAACAAATAGACATCAGCCAGCACGAAATGTGATATCAGATGTCTAATAAAACACTAGCTTTTACCATGTTTACTGGGAATAGTATTTGACCGAGTCTGTAGTAGTAAATCCGTACAAGTGACTACTAGGTAGGGACAAAAAGGTAAATGTAATAAGTAGTAAGTACCACTATTATCACAAAGTTGCTCATCTACTAGGAGACAGTTCTTTAACGCCAAAATGCTTGTACAACCATAGAATGACCTATGAATGTGTAGGGTACAAAAACTCATACACCAACATTAAAGGTTTTTAGATATGGTTGTTAAATAGCGATTAATGAATTGTGCCATTCTAGATACGACTATTGTGGCTCGTAGTGTACTTTTGTAGCCTTCCCCGAAAGTGAGGTGTTCGATCGAGTCCATAATTAGAAAACTAAATCAATATCAAAGTCATTTTGTAGCCATATTCAGGAATACTTTTAAAAATATGTACAAACATGTCGATTGCTTGGTAAGTGATTCTTAAAACAAAGCTCAAAGATGTGGAACTTTTTGAAATTATATGAATGTTGTATAATTTTAAATCTGTTGATGTCTATGAAGTATTAGTTTTCCCAAGCAAGCCAATAATTGCATAGATAACTCGAATGAAATGGTTTAAAATTACGTCACTTTCTGAAGAGATTCTTCGTCCATGATTTAAAAGTCTGTAGCTACTATTAACAATAGTCAGGTGAATCAATCTCAATGCAGATTTGCTGGTCGAAGTGTTAACAACGTAGAAAGTCTTTTAAGTAGGCTTACGTGTGTGACTTTCTGCCATTGATTTGTACGTGTGTTTGCATCTTGAAAACATCGCCGTTAATACATTTTCTGGCACTTCACAACACCCTTTTGGATTGCCATTTTGCAAACCAAACACCATTATGGTGTTTTCGATTGGTCATCGACTCTCCAGAGGTAACTTAACAGCTTAAAACTTCAGTTATCAACCAGCGAGGGCTTCTTTATTGGTTTTTGTCTGAGACAATATGATGAGAACTTGGGCTTTCTGACAAAATTGTCTAAATAGATCTTCGGATTTTCAAAGAGTATTCCTCGACGCGGATACAGATATTGGATTTCTTGTTCTTGAATATGACATTTTATTAAAACAACGTATGATTTAAATGATGTTCTTAAGCTTTTTAAGATTATTCTACATATACTAATCAGAACTGATCTGTGTCGCCCGTTTTAAGTAATATGGTTAGAAAGTACTACAAAACAAATAAGACATCGCATTATGAACAATCAAAATTGGTATTCATCTGACAGACGTAACTATTATGAACTACAGTGGGTGTGTATTTGAATATCTTGGTCCAGAAATGCTGCACTTTTTCTATGCCAACAATTAACGCATATTACCTTACTATTTTATCGGATTTCTAGCGCCGTATATAATTATATAATAGTGCTAACTGCTGACGATTATGATTTTTTTATGCATATTCGTATTCAAATCAGAATATGTGTCTCTCGTAATTTATATGGTTAGAAAACACTACAAAACAAATGGTTAGATAAGACCTCACATTATTAAACCATTCATTTGAATATCTTGGTAGATTAAAAACCTATGATGTTCAAGCTAATTAAGCGTAAATCCAGGAATGCTGCACTTTTCCCAAGCCGTGAGCACCATCAACCAAAAGCAAATACCTTCCTTCCATAATAGACATGCTTTAATACCTGCCAGTCACTAGCGACACAGTTCTTTAACCCGCAATATGAATGTACAAACACATGCAGTAAACTCATCCTTAGCAGTCAGAGGTCAAATTGTAAGATTTTATTTGTATAATGTAGGTTATTGAATTGGGGGTAACGTAAATGATTCTGTTTGAGCTCATAGTCGCAAGAAGAAAGAATGAACAGTTTACCAACCCAAAGTGTTACAATTAAACATGACAACAAATAAATACAAATCCCGACGCGACCGGCACACAACCCAACTTGAAAAAAAAAGCAAGGGAATGTGTCGGCATGGTGGGTCCCTATTATATACCTACTTTACTCATAGTCTCACTTAATGGCTCAGATAGCAACGTTTGCGTAATATTTTTTTAGGACATCAGACATATCGAATTACATTCTGAATTCAAGGGATGTCCTTCTGATATCAAATCATTTTGATTTTTTGAAATTCGAATATCAAAGTCGAACAGCGTCACGTTCGTTACGAGGTAGCTGCTGCATACTTACCTCATATATCAACAGTTCAGCTATGGTATTTCATAAGTCCTTTTGCGTTCAATTTTCTCCTAAGTATTTGAATATGCATTACCATACATTACTATTGCTATATTTGTTCTCTATACTGTAACGCATCTATAAATAGCACTAATGGGTTTTACGGACTGTTATGTCAAAAACATTGTCTTTAAATTCGGTATTGTGACAATTAGCATGTAAAAAGAGTCTTTTCTTTCTCGCGATAGTTCGAAGGACTAGAAGATATCTTACAAAATAAATTCCTTTATTACAACTTTGCAAGTACAAACCTTTGATAAAAATATGCATACATTGCTCTTAAAAACGGGACTCGGCTCATCCGTTTCAATCAAAGCTGTCATACCAGTATTGTGTTACTGCACTGACATGCCAAATATCCATATTGTTTTGTCATAATAACGCTGTTTGTATGACATATATATCCACACCTAGCCATTTATCAAGTCTCACTTACCCAAAACTAAAACGTCAGCAGTCACATCAACATTCACATGAAATAGTTCTATCTCTCCATCCACATACTTTCGGCAGATTCGTAATGAAAGAGTGTTGATTATTCTTTGTTTATTTTTCTACACAAGCAACTTGATATTCTCCAAACATTCCACCATTAAATTGGCACCCTTGTTCAGTCAAACGAATGTTCTTAACATCGAACATTGAAAATGTTGTTCAACACCTTTCTATCATGCCTATCAAAAGTAAATAAACTTTAGCTTTTAAATCTGACGCAGCATAAGATTCCACATTATACTGGAGTGCTCTTGAACAGACCGAATATGCCAAATGTGAAGATTCCTTTTGCCTTACAGCGCTGAAATCAAAATACCAAATCAGATTCCTTTTGATCTAAAAAGCTTTTTTCTCCTTCGTAAGAGCCAAATAGAAATAGTGGGTTTAAGCTTGCGCCGAGTTAAATAGAAATGGCGGGATTTATGTGTAATACAGAATTTGTGCGTCCGCCATGTCAAAGATATTTCAAATCGTACGTAAAGTTGTATTTGATATACTCCTCTGCAATGATAGAAACCTCCAGCCACTTAACACATACTTTTGTCATGTTGATTGTGGTGGATAAGACTTTGATAAGTACTTTTACAATTGCTCTTATTTACCTGACCTTTCAAATTTGCAAGAGCATTCAAAGATTTTTGGTCGACTCAAATTTGTTAAAATGTCATTATTTTCATCAATCTTTAATGTTCCACATCTATTAATGCAAGAAAAAGAAACAAAGTAGGAAAACATATTATATTTTAATAGAATAGGAAGTACAATGAAATGAATGGAATCCAGATCATTGTTGGTTTTCTTAACATTTTAAAACATGTAAAATAGAATCTCACCAAACACACAATTTCTGATCAAATATTTAAACTCAAAACATTGCTTTTGAAATATTTAAGGTCATTGTATTCAACTACACTAGATAATCGACATTTGAGATCATCTTGTACGACACACTCATACAACTTGTAATAATTTTACTCCATCATTATTCATCTGCCTATGGTCAATTCCAATAAGGAATTGATGGAAGCATGGCGCTTAAGAAAACGGATAAGTTGTGGGAAAAATCGATTACACCACGATGATCTAAATACAGTAAAATTTACCGGAATTGTACAACATTTGTTATCATGATGCTACTACCGGAAAATTGTAGCGAATTTTGATATTTGAGAATAATGCAAATTCATCACCACAGCCCCCCCCCCCACAATATGTAGTGATATCTAAACTTTCCCCAGGAAACTTCTATTTACGAACTTTTATCAAAGAGCAGTACCAGACATTTATAAAAATGCACCAATTTATTCTTATCTTTATCACCCCTTTACTACTTGCTTGACCGTATATCCTTAAACACAAGTGAGTTTGAAAATGGGTCGCTTCGTTTTACCCTGTCATTGCTTGGGGTTAAAGAATTAATATAAATTCAGTTGTTGATGTGGTTGTCAAGTCAGGTTGGCATTTTAGTATTACTATCTTGATGAGGGCGTCGTAGCACTCACTGCCTGTGATAACTTTACCACATTAATGACATTGTTAACAACCTGCACGATATTTTCACTACGATAAAAGTATATAAAATCAATAGTCATATATCAACGATTTATATACCTGATTTCGTTTAAAATGAAAGTTAAAAACAATATTCTTTTCACAATATTAACTGCCATAAACCTTATCTATAGCTTAATAATCCATCTGGTAAAGAGTATTTAAAATAACGAACCAGGGTCATCATAGCAACACGTGAATGTTTGAGCTTAATTTCATGTTTTCTATTATAGAAAAGGTACAAATTGTGAGCTGTGGCAAGTTTATTGTATACTTAATCGAGTACTTTCATTGGAGAGTGTAGAGCTTGGTACAAAGCTCTTCAAAATAAAAATGGAGGACAGTAAAACCCAGTTAGTTGTGTTATTTATTTTAAGCACGTACTTTTAAACAAAACAAATCAAAGTAAATCTAGCAAAACCAAAAATGTAAGCAATTCGCAACTCCAAGACAAATAAGGGGGCACCCTCCATAAAGGACGCCCTATACAATGTGGATGCTATAATTATAAAATACTCTTTTAAGTACTACACGTTAGGTTATTTTCAAATTATGCCTGATTATGTTATATTGTCAATTATGCCTGTAATTTTTAATTATGCCTTTTTGTGTGTATCAATATTCGCATCTTGTTTTATTGAGGTTATAGATATATGGTATATACGGTATATGCTTAGTACGGTATACGAGCGATATGTACGTTGCCTACTTTACAAAAAATCTCTTTTCATTTAAACTTTCGTAAGAAAAAGCATATGTATCTGGATAATAATGGAAGTTACTTGCACTTTGAATCAATATGTAGACTAGCAAAAACCGGCACTAAAACAAATAGACATCAGCCAGCACGAAATGTAATATCAGATGTCTAATAAAACATTAGCTTGAATATCTCAGACTCCGTGAATGCGCCACATTTTCCGACTGAGTTTTACCATGTTTACTGGGAATAGCATTTTACAGAGTCTACAGTAGTATATCCGTACAAGTGGCTAGGTAAAGACAAAAAAGTAAAATGTTACAAGTACTGGGACAATTCTTTAACGCCACTATGTTCATAGAATGACATTACGGTATGTGTCGAAATTTTAGGTTATATCTTGAGATATGGTTGTTAATGTCAGTCAGTGGCATTGTAGATGCGACTATTGTCATGATTGTAGCTCGTAGTGTACCTTTGTAACATTCCCTGAACATGAGATGTTCGATCAAATGTGATAATTTGAAAACCAAATCAATAAATACATTAAAGAAATTGTGTAGTCATTATACATTAAAATAGCCCTATGTACAAACATGACGAATTGTTGGTATTTAGTGATTCTTAAAAAGAAAGCTCAAAGGAACTTTTTTTTTATATAGATTATATGAATGTTATATACATTTTAATCTGTTGATGTTTGTCATGTTTGTGAAGTATTAATTACTGGTAATTGTATAGATAACTCGACTGAAATGGTTTAGAAATTACGTCACTTTCTGAAGAAATGCTTCGTCATATCCATGATTCAGAAGTTTGTAGCTACTATTATCGATAGTCAGGTGAACCAATCTCAATGCAGATTTGCTGGTCGAAGTGTTAACAACGTAGAAAGTCTTTTAAGTAGGCTTACGTGTGTGAACTTTCTGCCATTGATTTGTACGTGTGTTTGCATCTTGAAAACATCGCAGTTAATACGTTTCTGGCACTTAACAACACCCTTTTGGATTGCCATTTTGTAAACCAAACACCATTATGGTGTTTTCGATTGGTCATCGACTCTCCAGAGGTAACAGCTTATAAACTTCAGCTATCGACCAGCGAGTGCTTCTTTATTTGTTTTTGTCTGAAAGAGAAAATTGTCCAAATACATCTTATATTTTCAAGGAGTTTTCTATGAAGCGGATTCATACATTGGATTTCTGGTTCTTGAAATGACATTTTGTTAAAACCTTGGAAACAATGATCGTAATAACTATGTATGGTTCAAATGATGTTCGTACATGCTTATTCCGCGCTTTGCGCGCACTGGCCCATCAAATACCGATTTTCACCACATTGTGAGCTAAAATAGTCCGAGTGTCCCTATTATACCGCTCACCTTAGTGTTAATGCTTTATTCAGAAGCTATCATAATCAGTGTCGCTGATTGATTTAATTGATATGGTTAGAAAGTACAAATGGCCAGGTAAGACCTGGCGCTATGAGACAATCAAAATTGTGCAAACTCAATATTGGCATTCATCTGACACACATAACTATTATGATCTATAGTGGTTCAAATGGATGTGTACGTAAGTTATTTGAATATCTTGATTGATTAAAAACCTTAGCTATGATGTTCAAGCTAATTAAGCGTAAGTTCTGGAATGCTGCACTATTTCTATGCCGTGGGCACCATCCTCTACCAAAAGTAAATACGATGAGCTACCTGCCTTCCATCCGTCCATTAGACATTTTACAATCCCTTACCTGACAGTCACTAGCGGTACAGTTCTTTAACCTGCAATATGAATGTGCAAACACCCCAGCAAACACAAAAACGTTTTAAAAACGTTTTAAATAAGTTATATTTAGGCTTTTGGTTTAGGTAAAAACGATTTAATAACATTAAAATGTCGGGTTATATAAAGGTCATGATAACGTTTTAAAACATTTTGTATGAAAACACATTACAACAATATTTTTAAATGTTTTCAAAAAATGTTAGTGTAAACTATTTTTGCAAACATTTTTGCCAAATACGGTATTGTGTCAATACTTAAATAACATTATGTTAAAATGTTTGAACCCAGCAAACACAGGAATGTTCTTAAAATGTTTTTTCCAAAACCTTTTAATAACATTTAAATGTCGGGTTATATAAAGGTCATGAAAACGTTTTTAAAACGTTATTGAAAATATTTTGGGCAAACATTTTTCGGAAAATATTTTTTCAACCCCAAAATAACATTCTGTTTAGAATGTTTTATATCAAGTTTTCAAGAATGTTTTTGGAATATTATTAAAACGTTTTTATACCCTTTATATAACCCGACATTTAAACGTGTTCTGTAAAACATTTTTGTTTGCTGAGCAGTAGATTATCAAAAATTGTTTTTTAAGGTTATGAAAACGTTTTATACTCTTAATATACCCTTTATATAACCCGACATTTGAACGTTTTCTGACAACCTTTTGCGAATGATGTCAAAAACGTTTTGTGTTTGCTGGGACATGGAATAAACACATATTCAGCAGTCAGAGATCAACTTGTAAGATTTTATTTGTATATGTAAGTTATTAAGCTGAGCTGTGGCAGTTCCAGCTCATAGTAGGTTGACAGAGTGATAAAGGGGATGTATTTACAAGTGTGTCTTTTGAATCTGGATTGGTTCGAACCCATAAAGGTTTCCCCCGGGTTTACCGCAATCCATAATATTCACATGGGGACTATGATGACCTATTCGAAACTGCTCATTGTGTTTATATGGCTCACTTATGCCATATTTTATGTACTTTACTAACATGGAGCATCAAATAGCATTTGAAACTGTTTTAGAAAACTTTAAATTAGGGAAACTGCAAAATTATATCTAACATGACTATAAATGGCCCAATCTATAAAATATGGTCTATATTTTGTTTTAATGTGAACATCAAAGTTACATTAGAAATTACTCATTGTTTTGATATGTTACTATTAGTATTACGGAAACTGCTAAATTTACATTACTGTAGCGATCTAGCAGGTTAGTTAACTTATTGTCCAACTATTAAAGATTGTTTTTTACAAAACCAATATAATAGTGGTGAAATGATGGTAAAAGTCACAACCTGACGTTTCATCCCTGTAAAAACAATCTATAATAGTGGCTAAGTGTATTCCTGCAAGTTAAAAGATTATTTGTATGACACCAATATTGATACAAAAGCGCCCGCTACCCGTTACGTTCGTTACGCGTTACGAGTCAATTGCTGCGTAATTATCCGAATAGCATCACTGCCCCCAGTCCTGCCACGGTATAGTCTTATGTACGTTCAAAGTGCTTCAAAAGAAAGTCCATTACCCTACATTTAACTTGTTTGCTCTCTGATACTGTCACGCAATCATAGATTGCACTAATGTGGTTTTGGGTTTTGCACAGACTGTTATTTAAAAAAGATTTTGCTTAAAAATGAGTATTGTGACAATTAGCATAATGTACAAAGAGATGTCCAAATACTGTACGGGAGTCATTTAGTTCTCGCGATAGTTCGAAGGACTAGAAGATCGTACAAAATAAATCCCTTATTACAATTTTGAGTGCAAAATACAAACCTTTGGTAAAACTATGAATACGACGCTCTTAAAAACGGGACTCGACTCATCCATTACATTCAAAGCTGTCACGCCAGTGCAGTGTTGTGTTACTGCACTGACATGCCAAATAACCATATTATTTTGTCATAATAGCGCTGTTTGTATGACATATATATCCACACCTAGCCATTTATCAATGAAATAGTTTTATCCCTCCATCCACATACTTTCGGCAGATTCGTAATGAAAGAGTGTTGATTATTCTTTGTTTATTTTTCTACACAAGCAACTTGATATTCTCCAAACATTCCACCATTAAATTGGCACCCTTGTTCATCGAACATTGAATATGTTGTTCAACACCTTTCTATCATGCCTATCAAAAGTAAATAAACTTAAGCTTTTAAATCTGACGCAGCATAAGATTCCACATTATACTGGAGTGCTCTTGAACAGACCGAATATGCCAAATGTGAAGATTCCTTTTGCCTTACAGCGCTGAAATCAAAATACCAAATCAGATTCCTTTTGATCTAAACGCTTTTTTCTCCTTCGTAAGAGCCAAACAGAAATAGTGGGTTTAAGCTTGCGCCGAGTTAAATAGAAATGGCGGGATTTATGTGTAATACCGAATTTGTGCGTCCACCATGCAAAGATATTTCAAATCGTACGATTAAAGTTGTATTTGATATACTTCTCTGCAATGATAGAAACCTCCGGCCACTTAACACATACTTTTGTCATGTTTTTGTGGTGGATAAAACGTTGATAAGTACTTTTACAATTGCTCTTATTTACCTGACCTTTCAAATTTGCAAGAGCATTCAGAGATTTTTGGTTGACTCAAATTTGTTAAAATGTCATTATTTTCATCAAACTTTTATGTTCCACATCCATTAATGCAAGAAAAAGAAACAAAGTAATAAAAACATATTATATTTTAATAGAATAGGAAGTACAATGAAATTGAATGAAATCCAGATTATTGTTAGTTTTCTTAACATTTTAAAACATGTACAATAAGATCTCACCAAACATACAATTTCTGATCAAATATTTAAACTCAAAACATCGCTTTTGAAATATTTGAGGTCATTGTATTCAACTACACTAGATAATCGACATTTGAGATCATCTTGTACGACACACTCATAAAATTAAGTGATATGGATGTACCCTTTATTCGGTACCGGTTATGCTAACAGCAATATCGCATCCATCATTATTTTTCATCAACTTGTAATAATTTTACTCCATCATTATTCATCTGCCTATGGTCAATTCCAATAAGGAATTGATGGAAGCATGGCGCTTAAGAAAACGGATAAGTTGTCATTGTGTCAAAAAATCGATTACACCACGATGATCTAAATACAGTAAAATTTACCGGAATTGTACATGATTTGTTATCATGATGCTACTACCGGAATATTGTAGCGAATTTTGATATTTGAGAATAATGCAAATTCATCACCACAGCCCCCACCCCCCCCAATATGTAGTGATATCTAAACTTTCCCAGGAAACTTCTATTTACGAACTTTTATCAAAGAGCAGTACCAGACATTTATAAAAATGCACCCATTTATTCTTATCTTTATCACCCCTTTACTACTTGCTTGACCGTATACCCTTAAACACAACTGAGTTTGAAAATGGGTCGCTTCGTTTTACCCTGTCATTGCTTGGGGTTAAAGAATTAATATAAATTCAGTTGTTGATGTGGTTGTCAAGTCAGGTTGGCATTTTAGTATTACCATCTTGATGAGGGCGTCGTAGAACTCACTGCCTGTGATAACTTTACCACATTGTTAACAACCTGCACGATATTTTCACTACGATAAAAGTATATAAAATCAATAGTCATATACCGTAAAACCCCGTCTACAAGGATATACCTAAGAAACGCCCTCAATAAAATTGGTTGCTTGTTGTATTTGGAGTTTGAGCAAATATATACTGGTTATAACACCAATCAATTGTATTGACATAATAACGACTGTTTCGTATATCAGGATCGTATAGCTCAATTGATAGAGCGTCAGACTTTCGAACTGAAGACATGCTGAAGAGAGCATGGTCCGGGCACCGGTTCCGTTTTTTCATTCTCGTTTAATTTTAACTTTTTGACATGTTCTTTTTATCTTTCTTCAAATCTACCTTTCGACTTTTAATTTTAGGTGTGTGTTTTTTGTGTTTTTTTTGTTTTTTAGTTTTTTATAGTTTTTTTAGTAATTTTGTGGTTTTATAGAAACTAGTAAAAGCATTTATTCTAAATAATAGCGAAACCCACGGTTAGACAGATGTGTTGTAACTACTTGTCTGTCCTCGTCTTTGCAATAAAAACCTATGTTGCACCTTTGTGCCATCCCAATTCTTGAGGAATGGTAGGTAGGGTGCGTTTTTGGTTTAAGCACGATTTTGTTTCTACTTGAAATGAAATCAAAATAAATATTGTTCTGTTGCCACAATTGCAGTTTTTTCAATAAAAAAATAGATGAGGAATAATAATTATTCCATATTTGAATCTATTGTCCCATCAAGAATAGAGTGTCTTCAAAAACTTCAATCAATTCATCTGACAAAGGAAACTATTCTGGTCATTCAATTTTGTTTCGCTTGCACCTGTTATATCACAGGCGTTGGTAGAGAAGGCACACTTCTCTTCTCTTCACCGAAGTAGTGATGTAAACACTAACATGATTAATTACTATAGCTAGCAATGGACATACACTATTTTTTGTTCCACTTGAACCCATACTATAGGCTATTCGCTGTCGATGTGACGTAATTAATCGGATTAACTACCATAGCAATTGATGAATACAATTTCGAATATATAGCCCTGCACTTCATCGTTCACGTGGCACCTATGCATTAAACCATAGTTGTCAAAGAAATGCTAATCACTCGCCATGTAAGATTAGTATTTATGAAAAGAGTGGTATTCAATCTATGTTTGGTGACATACGCGGTGATTAGTGCAATCTGCTTGATGGTAGTTATTGCGATTATTACGTCACTTCGACAGCGAATTGTAGTATAGACGAATCCAACAAGCCAAGTGATGGTCAGAATTTATTCGGCCATTATACGCTGGTGAAGTTGCTTAATTAATCGGATTAATTACCATAGCAATAGGTGAAAACAATTTTGAACATATCGCGCTGCGCTACAAGCAGGTTACACTCATCACCTGTACTGTGTATGTCTGCAATCATAGATTGAATATTTTCAAAGATCTTACAGGTGCAGCATGATATGGTTCAATGAAGAGGTACCGCCTGAACGTATCAGTGTATAACGCGGTATATTCAAAATTGTTTTCACCTATTGCTATGGTAGTTAATCCGATTATTACGTAACTTCGCCAGCGTATTGAAATAAAACAGGAGGATGTGAGTTCATAAGGGCAAGTCCGGCAAGGTCCGTAGAGCTGGCAAAGTAATTGCTCGCGGGCAACTCAACCCAAACCTCCACGTGGTGTCGGATGGATAACGCTAACTTGGGCTCTGGGGAACAGGCTTGGATGCGAGGAAGTCAAGCTAGCGTAGGATCATGCAAAGTAATTTGACCACGTTTTAGCCCTTCCTCCGCTGACTCAGCCTGGTGTGGCTCTGAAGAGACACCGTTTGGTTTTTACCACGCAGACAAAGGAACAATCTGGATTTTAGTGTACGAGCAGATACTCAGGAGATATCAACGAGCTAGGCATGAAGAGGATAGAAATAAATATGATGCAGTGAAGCAGAAAACTACGTATTGTGACTGAATGGAATTATACAGGTGCAACTTGACAAAGGAGTGAGTACTGGCGCAAATAACCTCAGTAGTTGAAAGCGCCATACAAATCAACCAAAAACAAAAAAAACAAAAAAATCATAAGGGCAATGTCGGGGATTATAGGTCACAATCGATGTGGAGAGATGAGAGGTCCGACCAACAGCCATAGCGAATGGTTCATGTTCAACTAATTCCAGCGGACGGTCTGTGGCTAGTAAGGAATCGTCTTTGACCACATGCGCAGATCTGTCTCGTCAGGAAGATATTTAATATCCCGAATTTATAATAGGCCTATGCCTACCAGTTCCATCGTATAACCGATCTGCTAGAGAATATTTGTTACCATGTTTAATAAATTCGTATTTATCGTATAATAAAATGTAGCCAAATGTATATTATGTGTCACACGGTTTTCTGCTGAACCACTAGCAGGCTATGTTACCACATCTATGACAATGACAAAGGTGAATTTTGATGATTTTTACGATCGTCCGGATGAGCAAATCACTGAATGGGTCTTTAGTTCCCTCCTCTCCTTATCCTGCCAATATTATATGAATCAAAGAAAAATAAAGAAACAAGAAAATTAAACAAGAAAAAAAGACAAAGAAAAGAAACAATAAAAGAAAAACAATAGAATAAATTAAACTAAATATGAAAAAAAAAATGATCACGAAAGGAGTCTTTAGAAAATGCAAGAAAATATAAATGAAAAGTTTGAACAATATTTTGTTTATAAAAGTTTGTGTGACCGTGATGAGGCTCGAACTCACCATCTTCCGATCTAAAGAACCAAAGTCTTATGCCTTGCCAAGTGAGCTATGCTCGTGAGATGCGAAATAAAGATAAAATAATACATTGTATACCTGCTTGTGTCGGTAAATGATTTGCTCAAATTCCATAATGATATAATATTGTGGAGGGCGCTAGCGTGAAATATGCTATCATCACAGTCGCTTCTATTCCTTATAGACGGGTTTCTACGGTATCTCAACGATTTATATACCTGATTTCGTTTAAAATGAAAGTTATAAACAATATTCTTTTCACAATATTAACTGCCATAAACCTTATCTATAGCTTAATAATCCATCTGGTAAAGAGTATTTAACATAACGATTTGAATCAGGGTCATCATAGCAACAGGTGAATGTTTGAGCTTAATTTCATGTTTTCTATTATAGAAAAGGTACAAATTGTGAGCTATGGCAAGCATATTGTACTTCATCGAGTACTTTCATTGGAGAGTGTAGAGCTTGGTACAAAGCTCTTAAAAATTAAAATGGAGAACAGTAAAACTTTATAAATTTTATACTGTACCAAACTATCAAAACGTATTAGATTCTTAACTACTTTACTTGCACCCAGTGCATATTAGTAAACAGTTATAAAATCAAAACCCAGTTAGTTGTGTTATTTATTTTAAGCACGTACTTTTAAACAAAACAAATCAAAGTAAATCTAGCAAAACCAAAAATTTAAGCAATTTGCAACTACAAGACAAATAAGGGGACACCCTCCACAAAGGACGCCCCAAAATGTGGATGCTAGAATTATAAAATACTCTTTTAGGTACTACGCGTTAGGTTATTTTCAAATTATGCCTGATTATGTTATATTGTCAATTATGCATGTAATTTTTAATTATGCCTTTTTGTGTGTATCAATATTCGCATCTTGTTTTATTGAGGTTATAGATTATACGGTATATACTTAGTACGGTATAGGAGCGATATGTACGTTGTCTACTTTACAAAAAATATCTTTTCATTTAAACTTTCGTAAGAAAAAGCATTATGTATCTGGATAATAATGGAAGTTACTTGCACTTTGAATCAATATGTAGGCTAGCAAAAACCGGCACTAAAACAAATAGACATCAGCCAACACGAAATGTGATATCAGATGTCTAATAAAACACTAGCTTGAATATCTCAGACTCCGTGAAAGCGCCATAATTTCCGACTGAGTTTTACCATGTTTACTGGGAATAGTATTTTACCGAGTCTGTAGTAGGAAATCCGTACAAGTGGCTACTAGGTAAGCTTAGGTAGAGACAAAAAGGTAAATGTAACAAGTACCACTATTATCACAAACTTGCTCATCTACTAGGAGACAGTCCTTTAACGCCAAAATGCTTGTACAACCATAGAATGGCCTATGAATGTGTAGGCTACAACAACTCATACACCAAAAATAAAAGTTTTTAGATATGGTTGTTAAATAGCGGTTACTGAATTATGCCATTCTAGATACGACTATTGTGGCTCGTAGTGTACTTTTGTAGCCTTGAAATAATATTGTACAAACATGTCGATTGCTTGGTAAGTGATTCTTAAAACAGAGCTCAAAGATGTGGAACTTTTTTAGATTATATAAATGTTATATAACTTTAAATCTGTTATTGTTTATGAAGTATTAGTTTTCCTAAGCAAGCCAATAATTGCATAGATAACTCGAATGAAATGGTTTAAAATTACGTCACTTTCTGAAGAGATTCTTCGTCCATGATTTAAAAGTCTGTAGCTACTATTAACAATAGTCAGGTGAATCAATCTCAATGCAGATTTGTTGGTCGAAGTGTTAACAACGTAGAAAGTCTTTTAAGTAGGCTTACGTGTGTGTGAACTTTCTGTCATTGATTTGTACGTGTGTTTGCATATTGAAAACATCGCCATTAATACATTTTCTGGCACTTAACAACACCCTTTTGGATTGCCATTTTGTAAACCAAACACCATTATGGTGTTTTCGATTGGTCATCGACTCTCCAGAGGTAACAGCTTAAAAAACTTCAGTTATCAACCAGCGAGGGCTTCTTATTTGTTTTTGTCTGAGAAAATATGATGAGAACTTGGGCTTTCTGACCAAATTGTCCAAAATAGATCTTCGGATTTTCAAAGGGTATTTCTCGACGCGGATTCAGATATTGGATTTCTTGTTCTGAATATGACATTTTGTTAAAACAACGTATGATTTAAATGCTGTTCTTAAGCTTTTTAAGATTATTCTGCATATTCAAATCAGAACTGACCTGTGTCGCCCGTTTTAAGTAATATGGTTAGAAAGTACTACAAAACAAATAAGACATCGCATTATGAAACAATCAAAATTGGTATTCATCTGACAAACGTAGTTATTATGAACTATAGTGGTGTAAATGGGTGTGTATGGAATTCATTTAAATATCTTGGTTGATTAAATCCTAAGCTATGATGTTCAAGCCACCAATTAACCCCTATTAACATGATTAACCATTATGTCCAGGAATGCTGCACTTTTTCTATGCCAACAATTAACGCATGTTACCATATCATTTTATCGGATTTCTAGTGCCGTATAATATATAATTATATAATAGTGCTAACTGCTAATGATTATGATTTTTTATGCTTATTCATCATTCAAATCAGAATATGTGTCTCTCGTAATTTATATGGTTAGAAACACTACAAAAAATGGTTAGATAAGACCTCACATTATTAAACCATTCATTTGAATATCTTGGTTGATTAAAAACCTATGATGTTCAAGCTAATTAAGCGTAAGTCCAGGAATGCTGCACTTTTCCCAAGCCGTGAGCACCATCAACCAAAAGCAAATACCTTCCTTCCATAATAGACATGCTTACCTGCCAGTCACCAGCGACACAGTTCTTTAACCCGCAATATGAATGTACAAACACATGCAGTAAACTCATCCTTAGCAGTCCGAGGTCAAATTGTAAGATTTTATTTGTATAATGTAGGTTATTAATAGGTATGTCACAGTGGCTGCACAATAATTCTGCTACACTGTGCATGCAAGCATAACAGTGAATTGAAAAGGGCGCGCTTCAAATTTGGCCAATTTTAGAAAACATCCATGTCGATAAATGAATTTCTTCATATGCTTCATTTATCCAAATTGTTTAAATTTTTAATATATGGTGTGTGAAGCCTTTCCGAGGCTAACATCGGGTCCTTAAATAAAAATATTGTTTTGTTTAAGAGCTACTGCCTGTTTTTATGGATTTTTGAAGATCGCTCATAAATCAGTAAATATAGGCCTATTGAAGTAAAGGAACTACCACCATTTAGCTGAAATACTAATCTTTCTTAGCATGTAAATTAATTCCGACGACAACGAATGAAACACTTCCCTAAAACTAGTTGAAGCAAAACATTAATCAATGATATTTTTAGGGAGTAATTTTCCAAACCACAATAGCTCTAAGCCATTGTGTGTGTCCAAGGCCATACTATTTTTGTATACGCGGTACAGTAAAATAGCTTTTGCTTTTACCGATTATCCTCCCATGTTAATCCAGATGACAAAATGTTAATTTAAAGTCTCATTGCAACTGAATTTTAATTTTTACTTTTCGGACTTGGCTTTGAGTAATGGTGACACATACCATGTTTACAGTAAAAATGAAAATTATATTCCAGACACCGTCAAAATGTCAAACTTTTTTTTTTTTGTATTGTTTTTAAATAATTAACTGCAGTTCATTTATTCAACCTCATAACAGGATCATACTTAAAAAATTTATGATGAATGAACAGACGTTCATTAAATATTGAAAAAAAACTAAAATTACTCATGCCTAATTTGCATAATAATATCATAAATACATAATTAGCTGTAATTACCTAATTTGCATAATCAATTACTTTTTGTGTATTTTTTGTTATCAATTGAAAGAACTTTGTATACATATGTGTGCAAAAAAAACCGCACCTTTATATCATGTACGGTTTTCTATTGGCATCAATTTTGCATATTAATTAGCTGAACTTAGTCATTTTTTGAGATTTAATTTGTCTGCAGATTGGCCGAAATTCCTAAAATAGTATATTTGGTTAATTTATTATAATTATTCAATGATAGATTTTTAAATTTTGTTTTCTGTAACGAAGTCAGGAAAGATATGCATTTAACATGTGATATTTAAATTAACGCTGCTTTTTCAAGCAAGCGTCCAAATATACCTTCAAAATCTTAAAATGTGCCAATTTTGTCATTACAGCCATTTGTGGCAGGATTTCATTCCATCTACGAGCATCTTTAAATTGACACTACGTCACAATGCATTGACAGATTTCAATTCTGTTTTTTGATTTTTGATGCTTTAATAAAGCTCAATAATGTAGGAACATTAAATAACATGTTTCTGCTGCGATTATTTTTGAGGTGATATGCCTATTATTAAACTAGGGTAACGTAAATGATTCTGTTTGAGCTCATAGTCTCAAGAAGAAAGAATGAACAGTTTACCAACCCAACGTGTTACAATTAAACATGACAACAAATAAATACAAATCCCGACCGGCACACAATCTAACTTGAAAAAAAAAGCAAGGGAATGTGCCGGCATGGGTCCCCATTACCTACTTTACTCATAGTCTCACTTAAGGGCTCAGATAGCAACGTTTACATAGTATTTTTTCTAGGAAATCAGACATATCGAATTGCATTCTGAATACGAGGGATGTCCTTCTGATATCAAATCATTTTGATTTTTTGAAATTCGAATATCAAAGTCGAACAGCGTCACGTTCGTTACGAGGTAACTGCTGCATACTTACCTCATATATAGCAACAGTTCAGCTATAGTATTTCATGAGTCCTTTTTGCGTTCAATTTTCTCCTAATATTTGAATGTGCATTACCATACATTACTATTGCTAGGGTTATTTGTTCTCTTTACTGTAACGCATTTATAGATAGCACTAACGGGTTTTACGGACTGTTATGTGAAAAACAATGTCTTTGAATTCAGTATTGTGACGATTAGCATGTAAAATGAGTCTTTTCTTTCTCGCAATAGTTTGAAGGACTAGAAGATCGTACAAAATAAATCCCTTTATTACAATTTTGCAAGTACAAACCACAGATTATAGAAGCTATAATCTGTGTACAAACCTATGATTAAGCTATGAATACGTTGCTCTTAAAAACGGGATTCGACTCATCCATTTCATTCAAATTGTGTTACTGCACTGACATGCCAAGTAACCATATTGTTTTGTCATAATAGCGCTGTTTGTATGACATATATATCCACACCTAGCCATTTATCAAGTCTCACTCACCCAAAACTAAAACGTCAGCAGTCACATCCACATTCACATGAATGAAAGATTCGTAATGAAAGAGTGTTGATTATTCTTTGTTTATTTTTCTACACAAGCAACTTGATATTCTCCAAACATTCCACCATTAAATTGGCACCCTTGTTCAGTCAAACAATTGTTCTAAGCATCGAACATTGAAAATGTTGTTCAACACCTTTCTATCATGCCTATCAAAAGTAAATAAACTTTAGCTTTTAAATCTGACGCAGCATAAGATTGCACATTATACTGGAGTGCTCTTGAACAGACCGAATATGCCAAATGTGAAGATTCCTTTTGCCTTACAGCGCTGAAATCAAAATACCAAATCAGATTCCTTTTGATCTAAAAGCTTTTTTCTCCTTCGTAAGAGCCAAATAGAAATAGTGGGTTTAAGCTTGCGCCGAGTTAAATAGAAATGGCGGGATTTATGTGTAATACAGAATTTGTGCGTCCGCCATGTCAAAGATATTTCAAATCGTACGTAAAGTTGTATTTGATATACTCCTCTGCAATGATAGAAACCTCCAGCCACTTTGTCATGTTGTGGATAAGACGTTGATAAGTCCTTTTACAATTGCTTTTATTTACTTGACTTTACAAATTTGCAAGCGCGTTCAGAGAATGTTTGGTCGACTCAAATTAGTTAAAACTTAGTTTTATCAAACTTTAATGTAGCACATCTATTAATGCAAGAAAAAGAAACAAATTAGGAAAACATATTATACTTTAATAGAATAGGAAGTACAATGAAAATGAATGGAATCCAGATTATTGTTTTATCATCTAGTTTTCCTAACATTTTAAAACATGTACAATAGGATCTCACCCAAACACACAATTTCTGATCAAATATATATCAACAACATTGCTTTTGAAATATTTGAGGTCATTGTATTCAACTACACTAGATAACGACATTTGAGATCATCTTGTACGACACACTCATAAAATTAAGTGATATGGATGTACCCTTTATACGGTACCGGTTATGCTAACAGCAATATCGCATCCATCATTATTGTGATAATTTTACTCCATCATTATTCATCTGCCTATGGTCAATTCCAATAAGGAATTGATGGAAGCATGGAGATTAAGAAAACGGATAATAGTTGTCATTGTGGAAAAAAAGCGATTGCACCACAATGATCCAAAATTTTACCGGAAATGTATAACATTTGTTACAATAATCATATATGATGCTACTATCGGAAAATTGTAGCGAATTTTGATATTTGAGAATAATTCAAATTCATCACCACGGACCCCCAATATGTACCCAGCAAACACAAAACGTTTTCGACATCATTCGCAAAAGGTTATAAAAGGTTGTCAGAAAACGTTTAAATGTCGGGTTATATAAAGTGTATATTAAGAGTATAAAACGTTTTCAAAACCTTAAAAAACATTTTTTTATAATCTACTGCTCAGCAAACAAAAATGTTTTACAGAAAACGTTTAAATGTCGGGTTATATAAAGGGTATAAAAACGTTTTAATAACATTCCAAAAACGTTCTTGAAAACTTGATACAAAACATTCTAAACAGAATGTTATTTTGGGGTTGAAATTTTGCGAAAATATTTGCCCAAAATATTTTCAATAACGTTTTAAAAACGTTTTCATGACCTTTATATAACCCGACATTTAAATGTTATTAAAAGATTTTGAACAAAACATTTTAAGAACATTTCTGTGTTTCCTGGGTTCAAATATTTTAACATAATGTTATTTAAGTATTGACACAATATTTGGCAAAAATGTTTGCAAAAATAGTTTACAATAACATTTTTGAAAACATTAAAAATATTGTTGTAGTGTGTTTTTCATACAAAACGTTTTAAAACGTTATCATGACCTTTATATAACCCGACATTTTAATGTTATTAAAACGTTTTACCTAAACCAAAAGCCAAAATATAACTTATTTAAAACGTTTTTAAAACGTTTTTGTGTTTGCTGGGTAGTGATATCTAAACTTTCACCAGGAAACTTCTATTTACGAACTTTTTATCAAAGAGCAGTGAGTACCAGACATTTATAAAATGCACCCATTTATTCTTATCTTTATCACCCTTTACTACTTGCTTGACCGTATACCCTTAAACTCAACTGAGTTTGAAAATGGGTCGCTTCGTTTTACCCTGTCATTGCTTGGGGTTAAAGAATTAATATAAATTCAGTTGTTGATGTGGTTGTCAAGTCAGGTTGGCATTTCAGTATTGCCATCTTGATGAGGGCGTCGTAGCACTCACATCCTGTGATAACTTTAACACATTCATGACATTAATTTAACAACTTGCACGATATTTTGTCTACGATAAAAGTATATAAAATCAATAGTCATATATCTCAACGATCTACCTGATTTCGTTTAAAACAAAAGTTATAAAAAATATTCATTTCACAATATTTCAGGCTGTCATATACACTTTATCTATAGCTTAATAATCCATCTGGTAAAGAGTATTTAAAATAACGATTTGAACCAGGGTCATAGCAACACGTGAATGATTCAGCTTAATTTCACGCTTTCTATTATAGAAAAGGTACAAATTGTGAGTTGTGGCAAGCATATTGTACTTCATCAAGTACTTTCACTGGAGAGCATAGAGCTTGGTACAAAGCTCTTTAAAATTTAAAAGGGAGGCAGTAAAACTTTATAAATTAAGATAATTTTATACTGCACCAAACTATCAAAACGTATTATATTCTTGTGACCCAATAGGTTTTTTTCAATGATGATGATGATTCTTGAATCTTAATCAAAACTCAAGGAACATTTCGTGACCCACAGCCTATTCCCTCCACTTCTCTACAAAAAGAAAAATGGTTGAGAGTTGATACCATTATTAGAAAACCTCTTGCTTCATAATGTTTGTGTATGAAACTTTATTTGCAGATTTGTTCGCTGCCGCATTCGTTTGGCAAAAACATCATCAACTTTGTATTCGTGTTTTATTTAATAACAGAATATAATTACAACACAGTTACCTATGGAGCCTATGTAATACACATAATCATGCTTAACTCATGACTCCAAATCAGAATCAACTGAAATTTTAGGAATAGGTTTATCGCAGATATCTACTGAAACATAATTTATCATAATAAAAAATTCCTTTAAAAATGGAATGGGCGCCCAATGGGAGCTTTGATGTGATGTGCTGAAATAGCTGGAAATGTAACCATTTGGATAACATTTACTTCTTTAAAACAATTGTAACATTAGCAGAGTAAACATAGAAAGATTATGAAATGCAAGGTATACATATTGCAGTGAGGAAATGTGTAAAAATGGTACTGCATTGGATGCAAGAGGATTGGTTTCAAATAAAAGGAATATAGCTCAGGTTACCATTTCGGTTACTATTGTTAGGCAATCATGGTTATGTGTGGGGGTGTGTAGGGGTGTGTGTGGGGGATGTGTGTGTGGTGGGGGGGGGTTGTTGGAGCAGAATTATTCTATTTAAATATAGCTTTGCATATTTAATTCTTATGGATTGTTGTCCAAACAGGAGTATTCATTTCTTATGGGTGACTACATTGGTAAAGAAGACAAGAATAAAGAATATGAACGAGTGACTTTCTATTTAATAAATACTGAAAAAGATACGAATATAAACATTTAGATAACAATTGTTGTTTTTTTTACTTCGAAACAGTAATGAAAATGAAGTTCAAGTTAACATTAACAATGGTCCACGCCGATCGATTAGAGGTCAATTGCCGTAATACTATCCCGGGAATACTATCCAATCACGGGGTGTATGAATTAGGAACAATTCTAGAAACATGAAAACAATGTCAAAACAAAATAAAGTTCGGAGCAAATACCAGACTCATTTTTCACCGGATTATTTTATGTGCTGACTATTCATGAATGAGAAACTCTAACATCATTGAGAGAATAAGAGAATTAAGTTATAACAGTAATGGCATTTTGTGTGTTTCTAGCATGATAAAAGGCGTTTATCAAGCGTAAACTCCTGCTGTATATAGAACTACTTTACTTGCACCCAGTGCATATTAGTAAACAGTAATAGAATCAAAACCCATTTAGTTGTATCATTTATTTTCAGCACGTACTTTTAAACAAAACAGATGCAAAGTAAATCTAGCAAAACCACAAATTTAAGCAATTCGCAACTCCTAGACAAATAAGGGGGCACCCTCCATAAAGGACGCCCAAAAATGTGGATGCTAGAATTATAAAATACTCTTTTAAGTACTACGCGTTAGGTTATTTTCAAATTATGCCTGATTATAAATGTTATATTGTCAATTATACCTGTAATTTTTAATTATGCCTTTTTGTGTGTATCAATATTCGCATCGTGTTTTATTGAGGTTATAGATATACCCGGTATAATCGGTATATACTTAGTACGGTATAGGAGCGATATGTACGTTTACAAAAAATCTCTTTTCATTTTAACTTTCATAAGAAAAAGCATGGATAATAATGGAAGTTACTTGCACTTTGAATCAATATGTTGGCTAGCAAAAACCGGCACTAAAACAAATGGACATCAGCCAACACGAAATGTGATATGACCCATTCCATGTCAACTCCAGGGATGTGCACCGCAGCACCTCTTCAATTTTTTTCTTTTTCTGTGTGGTGGTAGATATTGATGAGAAAGTAAAATTCCGAAAATGTGAGCTTCATACTCCATTTCGTTTTCCGTGGCATCAATTTGAAATTTAGGGGGTCAGCGTCAAAAATGTGTCGCAACGCGAAAGACAATTTTTGGAGGTCCATAAATGTATAAAGGGAACCATTTACAACTTTGAAAAGTATGTATTCTGGGGTACTTATTTGTACAAGAATTCAAATCTGTCATCAGAAAACTTGTAACTCCTTTACTTTAAAAGATATAGGGCCCTCAAAATGCAACTTCGTCCATCAGGACCAACTTTGGGGGTCAAAACTCCAAAAGTAAAAATAATTTTACTGTACATTTTTTTTTTTTTTTTATCCCTTTGGTAGGACATTACTCTTATTCAATATTGAGCCTATTAGAATATGTTTAGCTGAGATATTACCCATGCAAAACCCCAATTGTACAATTTTTTGTACATTTGAATTGAAAACCAATGTCAGACCCATTTTGCCCCACCATCAACTTTTCAAATGTTGTAAATGGTTCCCTTTATACATTTATGGACCTCCAAATTTCTGAGAGATATTGACACTTTTTACGCTGACCCCTAAATTTCAAATTAATGTTTGCAAAACGAAATGGAGTTGAAGCTCACATTTTGATTTACATTTATCATCAATATCTACCACCACACAGAAAAAGAAAAAATTGAAGAGGTGCTGCGGTGCACATCCCTGAGTTTGACATGGAATGGGCCATATCAGATGTCTAATAAAACACTAGCTTGAATATCTCAGACTCCGTGAATGCGCCATATTTTCCGACTGAGTTTTACCATGTTTACTGGGAATAGCATTTTACAGAGTCTGCAGTAGTATATCCGTACAATATACAAGTGGCTACTAGGTAAAGACAAAAAAGTAAAATGTTACTGGGACAATTCTTAAACGCCACTATGTTTTACAATCATAGAATGACATTACGGTATGTGTCGAAATTTAAGGTTACATCTTGAGATATGGTTGTCAAAATGAATTGTGGCATTGTAGATGCGACTATTGTCATGATTGTGGCTCGTAGTGTAACTTTGTAACATTCCCCGAACATGAGATGTTCGATCAAATGTGATAATTAGAAAACCAAATCAATAAATACATTAAAGAAGAAATTTTGTTTGTAGTTAAATATGCATTGAAATATGTACAAACATGACGAATTTTGGTATTTAGTGATTCTTAAAAGAAAGCCCAAAGAGACCTTTTTTAAGATTATATGAATGTTATTATACTTTTTAATCTGTTGATGTTAATTACGGGTAGTTGTAGTCAATCTAGAGAAAGATGGAGGAACTTGAACACCAGCCTTAACAACTCCTATAAATCTGATGAGCTTGCTACCCTCAATAAGCAGATGGAAGACCTGAAGCTGGCCGACGAGATGGGGAATTATACCACCACCTGGAAAATTATACACTCGCTTTCTGGGAAGAACTCAAGGAAAGGTGAAAGTCAAAAAGAGAGATGGATCAGCTCCAACCAGTGACCATGAACTGCTTGAGGAAGGGAAGGAATATTTTAGCGAACTCCTTAACAACGACAGTGGCACAGCAGCTTCAGAACTTCCTGCACCAGCTGTTGAAGATCTTCCTATTATCACTGAGCCCCCAACTCGTGAAGAAGTAGTCAAAGCAATAGCAGCCATGAAGACCAACAAGGCAGCAGGATTGGACTGTGCTATAACTGCAGAAGCACTTCAGGGAGGAGGGGATTCCATGATTGATATGATTCTCGAATTCTGTATGGAAGTATTCTCAACGCTGACACCACCACGTCAATGGGTTACGAATGTAATCATTCCTCTACCAAAGAAAGGTGACCTCTCTCTCATGACAAACTACCGTGGTATTTCGCTTATGTCCATTGCCGCAAAAGTGTACAACAAGATCCTTCTGAACAGGATCCGACCCCACATTGATCCTTTACTGAGAAGCAACCAGGCTGGCTTTAGATCTGGTCGCAGCTGTGCTCAGCAAATACACATTTTGAGGAGGATCATGGAAGGCTTCAAGGAGTACCAACTTCCCTTAACAGTCACTTTTGTGGACTTCAAGAAAGCCTTCGACTCCATCAACAGGTCCGTCATGTTTTCAGTGCTGCGGCATTATGGAATACCAAAGGTTGTGGTCAATGCCATCCAGGTGCTCTACAAAGACTCCAATAGTGCCGTTTTGGTAGATGGCAGTATCTCAGAGCCTTTCCAAGTAACAACTGGAGTGCTTCAGGGCGATGTGTTGGCACCATTCCTGTTTATTATCCTGGTAGACTACCTTCTGATGAAATCAACATCTGGAATTGACGCTGGAATTGTTACCTACCCACGTCGGTCAAGCAGGTATCCTGCCAAGATGCTGAATGACCTGGATTTTGCTGATGATATGTGACCGTACAGCACGAATGAGCCGTAAATGTCCTCAATTGTATTCTGAGTTACAGTGTAAAATGGGCATGAAGGTCGTATTCATAGGTACCTCAATTTGGTGCTACGTGTACCTCATTTAATGAGATACACGTAGCACCAAATTGAAATACCTATGAATATGACCTTCATGCCCATTTTACACTGTAACTCAGAATACAATTGAGGACATTTACGGCTCATTCGTGCTGTACGGTCACATATTGCCCTGCTGGAATCTTCCATAGACCGGGCCCAGTCACAGCTTACTAGGACTGCAACTGCAGCAGCAGATTTAGGCCTTGTAATCAGCGCACCTAAGACAGAATATATGACTGCAAACTGTAACGCCCAACCAGCACTTGAAGTCTATGGTAGTACCATCAACCATGTCACAGACTTCAGGTATTTGGGTTCCAAGATGGGCTCTAGTGTTGGAGACCTAAAAAGAAGAAAAGCACTAGCCTGGGCAGCTTTCTGGAAACTGGAACGCCTTTGGAGAAGCCCGTCCCTGCCAATCGAAACAAAAATCAAGCTGTTTCAGACAACGTGTGTTACTGTCTTTCTGTACGGGTGCGAGTCATGGGTAATTACCAAGGACATGGAAAACAAGATCAATGCATTTGCAACATCTTGCTACAGAGTCATGTTAAACATCAAGCGTGTGGATCGGATTCCAAACGAAACCATCTACAACCTGACCAACACCACTCCACTGGTTGCCAGAGTCAAAATTCATCAACTCAAATTTCTCGGCCATATACTGCGTCTTGAAGATGGCGAGCCTGTGAAAGAATATGCGCTTTATATTCCACCACATGGGAAGAGGAAACCGGGACGGCCGCGCACACTGTACTTACAGTATGCCCAGCACCTCCTGGGAGATACTGAAGGGATGCTGCAGCCAAACAAAATTGTTTCGCTTGCCCAAGATCGCATTAGTTGGAGAAAGCTTGTAGTCGCCTGCTCCGCAGCCGACTGATGATGATGAGTTGTATAGATAACTCGACTGAAATGGTTTAAAAATTATGTCACTTTCTGAAGAAATGTTTCGTCATATTCATGATTCAAAAGTTTGCAACTACTACCGGTATATATTATCGATAGTCAGGTAAACAAACCAACCTCAATGTCACTTTCTGACGAGATTCTTCCATGATTTAGAAGTCTGTAGCTACTATTATCAATAGTCAGGTGAACCAATCTCAATGCAGATTTGCTGGTCGAAGTGTTAACAACGTAGAAAGTCTTATAAGTAGGCTTACGTGTGTGAACTTTCTGCCATTGATTTGTACGTGTGTTTGCATCTTGAAAACATCGCAGTTAATACGTTTTCTGGCACTTAACAACACCCTTTTGGATTGCCATTTTGTAAACCAAACACCATTATGGTGTTTTCGATTGGTCATCGACTCTCCAGAGATAACAGCAAAAAACTTCAGCTATCGACCAGCGAGGGCTTCTTTATTTATTTTTGTCTGAAAAAGAAAATTGTACAAATACATCTTAGATTTTCAAGGAGTTTTCCATGATGCGGATTCATACATTGGATTTCTCGTTCTAGAAATGACATTTTGTTAAAACCTTGAAAACAATGATCGTGTGTATTCGTACATGCTTATTCCGCGCTTCGTGCGAACTGGCACATCAAATACCAATTTAATAATTATTCGCAATAACATTCGCAATAATATATTCGCAATAATATTTCTATTTTTTTGGCACTAATATGCTTCCGTATTATATTGTCATTATACCTGTAATTTTTAATTATGCCTTTTTGTGTGTATCAATATTCGCATCGTGTTTTATTGAGGTTATAGATATACTCGGTATAATCGGTATATACTTAGTACGGTATAGGAACGATATGTACGTTGCCTACTTTACAAAAAATATCTTTTATTTTAACTTTCATAAGAAAAAGCATGGATAATAATGGAAGTTACTTGCACTTTGAATCAATATGTAGGCTAGCAAAAACCGGCACTAAAACAAATAGACATCAGCCAGCACGAAATGTGATATCAGATGTCTAATAAAACACTAGCTTTTACCATGTTTACTGGGAATAGTATTTGACCGAGTCCGTAGTAGTAAATCCGTACAAGTGACTACTAGGTAGGGACAAAAAGGTAAATGTAATAAGTAGTAAGTACCACTATTATCACAAAGTTGCTCATCTACTAGGAGACAGTTCTTTAACGCCAAAATGCTTGTACAACCATAGAATGACCTATGAATGTGTAGGGTACAAAACTCATACACCAACATTAAAGGTTTTTAGATATGGTTGTTAAATAGCGATTAATGAATTGTGCCATTCTAGATACGACTATTGTGGCTCGTAGTGTACTTTTGTAGCCTTCCCGAAAGTGAGGTGTTCGATCGAGTCCATAATTAGAAAACTAAATCAATATCAAAGTCATTTTGTAGCTATATTCAGGAATACTTTTAAAAATATGTACAAACATGTCGATTGCTTGGTAAGTGATTCTTAAAACAAAGCTCAAAGATGTGGAACTTTTTGAAATTATATGAATGTTGTATAATTTTAAATCTGTTGATGTCTATGAAGTATTAGTTTTCCCAAGCAAGCCAATAATTGCATAGATAACTCGAATGAAATGGTTTAAAATTACGTCACTTTCTGAAGAGATTCTTCGTCCATGATTTAAAAGTCTGTAGCTACTATTAACAATAGTCAGCCAGTCATGTGCTACACGGATCTCCCTGCAGAGATGAAACGTACGAGGGGTGAGTTGGCTACTCAAGCAAGAAGACTACGGAATGAAGGAAATTCAACAAGGATCAGAGTAAATGGGGTGAAAGTTTTCTTAGAATATCGTGCCAAGGAAGCGAAAGGCAGTGCCTGGAAGATGTACACCAAATAATTGAACAAGCTATGCTATAGCAAGTCTTTTTCTTTGACACTGCAAACAAGCTATTGATAGATTATCAACGGCATCCTTTATATCGAACAATATTAATTTTGCTGGAAAGAAGAAAAAAATTGCTGATTATGAACCAGTCCTTAATTGGTTTCAAATAAAATGTGCACACCATATAAATTTTATGTACAACTTTGGGTTTGGAAAAGAAAGTCTCAAAAGTTATGGTAGTACAGGTAATGACATTAGTGAAAAAATGACATTGTGTGTTGAAAAAAAAATCCCCTTCTGTGTTCGGATCGTATCATAAAATTGTAAAATATAAACTTTAAAAATAAAAGCCAGAAAAGTCAGAAAATGTGTACGACGATATAAAAATAAAACCCAAAACAAACAAAACCATTTATGATGTTTATGCCTATGGTGAAAGGAAAATACTTGTTTTCAATGTTATCCACTTTATGATATATATTGTAAAATATTTGTTCATGTTATAACAATCTATATATAAACAAAATAAAACGTGAAATCATGGGCTTTTTTTTGTGTTTTGAAAGCCTATGGTGAAAGGAAAATACTTTCCAATGTTATCTACTCTATGTATTGTTTAGGTTAAAACAATCTATATATAAATATGTAAACAAAATAAAATGTGAAATCATATGCCTTTTGTGTTTGGATGCCTATAGTGAAAAGCAAATACTCATCACACACTTTATGATATGGATTGTTTATGTTACAACAATCTATATATAAATATATAAACAAAACAAAATAAAATGTAAAATCATAGGCCTTTTTGTGTTTGATTGAATACCTATGGTGAAAGGCAAATACTCATCTTATACTTTATGATATGGATTGTTTATGTTATAACAATCTATATATAAATATGTAAACAAAATGAAATGTGAAATCATAGGCCTTTTTGTGTTTGATTGAATACCTATGGTGAAAGGAAAATACTCATCACATACTTTATGATATGGATTGTTTATGTTACAACAATCTATATATAAATATATAAACAAAATAAAATGTGAAATCATAGGCCTTTTGTGTTTGATTGAATACCTATGGTGAAAGGCAAATACTCATCACACACTTTATGATATGGATTGTTTATGTTATAACAATCTATATATAAATATGTAAGCAAAATAAAATGTGAAATCATAGGCCTTTTTGTGTTTGATTGAATACCTATGGTGAAAGGCAAATACTCATCACACACTTTATGATATGGATTGTTTGTGTTATAAAAAAATATATATGTACACAAAACAAAATGTGAAATCATAGGCCCTTTTGTGTTCGAAAGCCTATGGTGAAAGGAAAATACCTAATGTCACATAGTTTCCAATGTTATCTACTCTATGTATTGTTTAGGTTATAACAATCTAAAATATGTAAACAAAATAAAATGTGAAATCATATGCCTTTTTGTGTTTGGATGCCTATAGTGAAAAGCAAATACTCATCACACACTTTATGATATGGATTGTTTATGTTATAACAATCTATATATAAATATGTAAACAAAATAAAATGTGAAATCATAGGCCTTTTTGTGTTTGATTGAATACCTATGGTGAAAGGCAAATACTCATCACACACTTTATGATATGGATTGTTTGTGTTATAAAAAAATATATATGTACACAAAACAAAATGTGAAATCATAGGCCCTTTTGTGTTCGAAAGCCTATGGTGAAAGGAAAATACCTAATGTCACATAGTTTCCAATGTTATCTACTCTATGTATTGTTTAGGTTATAACAATCTAAAATATGTAAACAAAATAAAATGTGAAATCATAGGCCTTTTTGTGTTTGATTGAATACCTATGGTGAAAGGCAAATACTCATCACACACTTTATGATATGGATTGTTTATGTTATAACAATCTATATATAAATATGTAAACAAAATAAAATGTGAAATCATAGGCCTTTTTTGTGTTTGATTGAATACCTATGGTGAAAGGCAAATACTCATCACACACTTTATGATATGGATTGTTTGTGTTATAAAAAATATATATGTACACAAAACAAAATGTGAAATCATAGGCCCTTTTGTGTTCAAAAGCCTATGGTGAAAGGAAAATACCTAATGTCACATAGTTTCCAATGTTATCTACTATATGTATTGTTTAGGTTATAACAATCTAAAATATGTAAACAAAATAAAATGTGAAATCATAGGCCTTTTTTGTGTTTGAATGCCTATGGTGAAAGGAAAATACTTATGTCACATAGTTTTCAATGTTATCCAATTTGTGATATGTATTGTTTATGTTATAACAATCTATATATGTGAATAAAATAAAATGTGAAATCATTTTCTGTTTGAACGCCAATGGTGAAAGGAAAATACTTATGTCACATAGCTTCCAATGGACCCACTTTATGATAATTATGTATTGTTTATGTTATAACAATCTGTGATTATTATGTAAACAAAATAAACTGTGAAATCTTAGGCCATTCTTGTCTGAATGCCTTTGGTGAAAGGAAAATACTTATGTAATATAATTAGTTTCCAATGTTATCCACTTTATGATATGTATTGGCCGTTTCATACTATAGCTTTACACCACGTTATGCATTTATAGTTTACATGGATACTGCAGAAAGGTAACATTTGCTGGTAAATTTTGTTTAAATAGGAAACCTATGTACATACTACTGTTTATAAATTCCAAAAATGCAACTTTAAATTATGTATGATTTTGAACAATAATTTGAACAAAATGAGTAATATTTGGAGCTTGATTGATAAAAACAAAACATGCTACAAATTACTATTCTGAAAAAAATCAGACAAAAAAAGTTTGCCTTTCTTAAATGCTGTTTCCATGTTGGCTCGGAGATGAGTGCGGTGTGTAGATACTTTTTTAGTTTCTTTATGATTGTTTTTTGGGTATCTACCAAGATTTTGTTCCAATTTTCTTTGTTTTTTTTACATGTTCTTTTTTGCATGGTTCTGTTTGTGTGTGCGGGTGAGTGGCCATATTTATCAAAGTATAATTTATATGTATGTCTAGAGTTTTCTATGTACAATTACCTCATGAAACGTGTTCCATGATACCATTATGATTATAGACATTGAAAATGATTAAGTATGGCTAATGATATTAAAATTCTATCAATGAATTGCCGGGGTTTAAATGCTAAACAAAAAGGAAGAGATGTTTTACATTATTTGCGTAACAAAAGTGTTTCAATATTATGTTTGCAAGATGTTCATTTTGATAAGAATATGGAAATAATGGTAAAAGCTGAATGGGGAGGTGAAGCTTTTTTTAGCTCTTTTGCCTCAAATTCAAGAGGAGTTGCCATTTTTCTCAATAACAATTTAGATTGTAAAGTCCATACAACACAAAATGATGAAGAAGGAAATTGGGTAGCTTTAGATGTATCTATTAACAATGTTCGTATAACACTTATATCAATATATGGTCCAAATGATGACAAGCCAAACTTTTATCACGACATTAAAAGGGTAATAGAAACATTTGATAATGCCCATTGTGTGTTATGTGGTGACTGGAATTTGGTTCAAGATCCAAAATTAGATACCTCGAATTATATTCGCATAAATAATCCAAAAGCGAGAAAAACTGTTTTAGAAATGAAAGAAGAACTTGGATTGATAGACCCGTGGCGACTTCAAAACCCAAACTCTCGCAGATATACCTGGCGTCAACCAACTCCTTTAAAACAGTCCAGATTAGATTTTTTTCTGATATCGGAAGAGCTTACAACATATTTAGTGAAATCTAAAATAGACCCTGGATATCGAACAGACCACTCTCTTATTAGTCTTTCGCTCGACGTGTCTCCTATTAAACGTGGGAAAGGTTTTGGAAATTCAATAATACGCTATTAAAAGATATTGATTACATAGATAGGATTAAGAAAAAATTAGTGAAGTTAAGAAACAATATGCAGTATCACCATATAACTTAAATAATATAAATCAAATCCCTGCAAGTGAGCTCGAGTTTACGATAAATAAACAACTGTTTCTTGAAGTATTGCTCATGGAGATAAGGTGGGAAACGATCAAATATGCATCAAAAAAACAAAAAATAAAAATAAAGAAAAAATACTTGAAAGAGATATAGAAACTTTAGAAAAAGAGCTAGTTGATTCAAACAATACAGACGTTTTAGAAAATGTTGAAATTAAAAAGTCCGAATTAGAGGAGATGAGGAAGGAAAAAATGGAAGGCGTAATGTTACGATCCAAAGCAAGATGGATAGAACACGGAGAAAAACCATCTAAATATTTTGTGAACTTGGAAAAAAGAAACTGTGTAAATAAAGCAATCGTTCATTTACAAAATGCAAACGGGGATGATATAAAGATCAATACCAAATAATGGAAGAAACTTTTAGGTTTTACTCGAAACTGTATGAATGTAAAGACAACAATTTATATTTGGAGGAATTCGACCAAAATCTTTCAAGATCAGATTTACCTCAATTAACTCAAGATCAATTAAAAAAAAGCTCGAAGGGCATTTGACTTATAACGAACTTTTAACTGCCTTGAAGAAAATGTCAAACAATAAAAGTCCTGGGTCTGATGGGTTTACCACTGAATTTTGGAAAGTTTTTTTCAAGACTTGGGAGGTTTTCTCTTACGTTCTCTGAACTACTCATATGAATCAGGGAATTATCAGTTACGCAGAGATTAGGGATTATTACCCTCCTTCCTAAAGGAAACAAACCAAAACAATTCCTAAAGAATTGGCGTCCTATTACTTTGTTAAATATAACCTATAAACTAGCTTCATCGTGTATTGCTGAAAGAATGAAACAGATTTTACCAAGCCTAATAAATGATGATCAAAAGGTTTTATGAAAGGAAGGTATATTGAGAAAATATAAGATTACTTTATGATTTAATTTTATACACAAAATTACATGACCAACCAGGTATGCTATTGCTTATAGATTTTGAAAAAGCGTTTGATTCCGTTTCTCATAAATTCATTTTTAAAACATTAGATTTTCTAAATATCGGTCCATCTTTTACAAAATGGATCAAACTTTCTTATAATAAAAGTCAATCCTCAGTTTTGGTAAATGGAAATTCCTCAAAACAATTCGATTTAGGTAGAGGTTGCAGACAGGGGACCCTTTGTCCCTTATATCTTTCTAATTTGTGCTGAAATGTTGGGCTGTCTCATACGAAAAAATACTGATATATGTGGTATTACAGTTGAAAATATTAATTGTAAAATCACCCAATACGCTGATGACTCGACTGTGATCTTAAATGGAAGTAATGAAAGTTTACTACAAACGTTAAAAACACTGGATTTGTTTGAGCGTTTGTCAGGGTTGAAAATAAACGAGGATAAAACAAATGTTGTGTATATTGGGTCACTTAGAGTTAGAAAACCAAACCCTGGCATTACAAATAAAAATCTAAAGTGGGTTGAAGACGGAAAATTCTCTGCATTGGGAGTACAATTTTCAACCAATTTGGTTGAAATGGTTAATTTGAACTATGATAAGGTTATGGAGTCGGTGACAAAGGTAATGCATCATTGGTCTAAAAGAAACTTGACAGTTTTTGGAAGAATAACTATAGTCAAATCCCTACTGATACCAAAGTTTAACCACCTTGTTCTTTCAATTCCTAACCCGTCAAAAGACTTTATAAAAGATTTACAAAAGAAAATCTATAATTTTATTTGGAAAGGTACAAGAGATAAAATAAGTAGAGATCAATTGTCAAATGATTATTCTGAAGGTGGATTAAGATTGGTTAAAGTAGATTTATTCTTTGAAGCACTGAAATGTACATGGATTAGACGAATTGTAAATGGATGTATTGATGCTAAAGGATTGATGTTTTTTTCTATTTTAACTGGTATACATATTAATGATCTTGAAAAGGGCGCAAATTATACACTAAAAGTAGCAAAAAATTCCCAAAGTGTTTTTTGGAAAGAAGTTCTTTTATCTTGGTCTAAGGTAAAGAAAAAACACAATCCTAATACAATTGATGATGTGTTAAGATCATGTTTATGGGAAAACGAATGGTTTAAGATTGGTGGTAAAGAAATAAATTATAAAAATGGCGGACAGCAGGTATTGATTTTGTCTCTGACCTTGTCCATGTTAACCAAAACCGTTTTCTCTTTCTTCATGAAATTGAAACAAATTATGGATTACGGCTAAATTTTTTGGAATACAACAGTGTAATTTGCGCAATTAAGAGTAATTTCAAGCATCTATTTCAGGAAAACGCTACATTTATTGCAATTCCTAAGCCGTTTATCCCATTTCATTTCAGTTTTATTTTAAAAGATAAAAAGGTTGCAGATCAATCTGTAAACAACTTATGTCCTCAAAGATACCAAGAGCAAAACGAAAATGGGAAGTAAAATTAAATAGTAGCTTTTCAGATGATGAATGGAAGGTATATTCTTTGTTGCCATTTAAATGTACAATGGATACAAAATTACGGTGGTTTCAGTACAGAATTTTAAATGGAATTCTTACCACAAATACATTTATGTTTAAAATTGGCAAAAGAAATGATAATATATGTACTTTCTGCCATAAGGAACCCGAAACGATAATTCATCTTTTATCAGATTGTAAAAAGGTTAAACCCATTTGGTCTCAGCTCGAAACCTGGTGTTTACAAAAACTCGGTATACCTATCACATTCAACCGAAATCATATTCTTTTCGGGACAGATTTAGGAAAACTAAATAGTGCTATCAATTTAATTCTCATTCTAACTAAGTTTTATATATACAGAAAAAGATGCCAAAATTCAACCCTCTCTTTTATCCCTCTTCAGAAGGAAATAGAATATTATCATAAATTGGAAAGATTCATTCTTTTAAAAGATTCAAAATACCGAGTTTATCAAAATAAATGGCAGGTTTGGAAGGACTTTTCAACTAAACATTTTGTTCTTATTGTAAAAGCTAGACAATTCAAATGCTATATAAATATGTATGTGAGGGTGTGTGTGTGCTGGTACTGTTTATGTATTGTTTAATATTTAAAAAATACCTGGTGTATAAAAATCAAAATTTCTGTATTTATCTGAGTAAACTATGATTGTAAAATGTACACTGGAAAAAAAAAGAAATAAAAAAACAAAAAAAAAAACAATAGTCAGGTGAATCAATCTCAATGCAGATTTGCTGGTCGAAGTGTTAAAGGAGTGTTTCGTGATCCTAGCATCCTCTTTTTATGACATTTTTCAGTATATATCCACGAAAAAAGCCTATTCCTAAAATTTCAGTTGATTCCGATTTTGCGTTTGCGAGTTATGAATGATTATGTGTATTACACTGCTCCATAGACAATGCGTTGTAATTTCGTTCTGGTGCACCAGAACGAAATTCAAATTTCACGATATCTTTGCAAAACGAATTAATCTGCAAGGAATATTTTGTACATAAACATTATATAGCCAGAGGTTTCCAGTGATATAAAAATCTCAACTTTTTTTGAGAAAAGTGGGGGGATGAGGCTGTGGATCACGAAATGCCCCTTTAACAACGTAGAAAGTCTTTTAAGTAGGCTTATGTGTGTGACTTTCTGCCATTGATTTGTACGTGTGTTTGCATCTTGAAAACATCGCCGTTAATACATTTTCTGGCACTTAACAACACCCTTTTGGATTGCCATTTTGCAAACCAAACACCATTATGGTGTTTTCGATTGGTCATCGACTCTCCAGAGGTAACTTAACAGCTTAAAACTTCAGTTATCAACCAGCGAGGGCTTCTGTATTGGTTTTTGTCTGAGACAATATGATGAGAACTTGGGCTTTCTGACAAAATTGTCTAAATAGATCTTCGGATTTTCAAAGAGTATTCCTCGACGCGGATACAGATATTGGATTTCTTGTTCTTAAATATGACATTTTATTAAAACAACGTATGATTTAAATGATGTTCTTAAGCTTTTTAAGATTATTCTACATATCCTAATCAGAACTGATCTGTGTCGCCCGTTTTAAGTAATATGGTTAGAAAGTACTACAAAACAAATAAGACATCGCATTATGAACAATCAAAATTGGTATTCATCTGACAAACGTAACTATTATGAACTACAGTGGGTGTGTATTTGAATATCTTGGTCCAGAAATGCTGCACTTTTTCTATGCCAACAATTAACGCATATTACCTTACTATTTTATCGGATTTCTAGCGCCGTATATAATTATGTAATAGTGCTAACTGCTGACGATTATGATTTTTTTATGCATATTCGTATTCAAATCAGAATATGTGTCTCTCGTAATTTATATGGTTAGAAAACACTACAAAACAAATGGTTAGATAAGATCTCACATTATTAAACCATTCATTTGAATATCTTGGTTGATTAAAAACCTATGATGTTCAAGCTAATTAAGCGTAAGTCCAGGAATGCTGCACTTTTCCCAAGCCGTGTCCTTCCATAATAGAAATGCTTACCTGCCAGTCACTAGCGACACAGTTCTTTAACCCGCAATATGAATGTACAAACACATGCAGTAAACTCATCCTTAGCAGTCAGAGGTCAAATTGTAAGATTTTATTTGTATAATGTAGGTTATTATAGGGAGGGCGAGTTAGCGCAGCGGTAGTTCCCTCGCTTTGCACCACTGAGGTCCCGAGTTCAAGCCCCGGCGCGGCCCAAGGACTCATGTGCACTTGGTTTATCCCGATTCCATGCACGCTCTCGCAGGTTTTCTCCGGGATCTCCGGTTTTCAAAAAAAAAAAAAAAAATCGGTGATTAGTTGTTTGGCTATCAAAAACTTCCTTCACCCAAGGGAATTTGGGGAGCTGCATATATAGATAATTGGTGAATGTTACAATCTAAGTGCGGATAGGTTTGCGCCAAGTTCGGCTGCAACCAGCCTAGTTGATACGATCTGATTGTGATGATCCACCATGGAAGCGAAATTACAGCGCTTTGACCCCTCTAAGATCCGGAAAAGGCGCTATATAAAACACCGAAATTTATTTATTCAATTAATTAATTTATTTATTGAACTGTGGTAACATAAATGATTCTGTTTGAGCTCATAGTCTCAAAATGAAAGAATGAACAGTTTACCAACCCAAAGTGTTACAATTAAACATGACAACAAATAAATACAAATCCCGACCGGCACACAATCTAACTAAAAAAAAAAAAAGCAAGGGAATGTGCCGGCATGGGTCCCCATTACCTACTTTACTCATAGTCTCACTTAAGGGCTCAGATAGCAACGTTTGCATAGTATTTTTGCTAGGACATCAGACATATCGAAAAGGGACGTCCTTCTGATATCAAATCATTTTGATTTTTGAAATTCAAATATCAAAGTCGAACAGCGTCACGTTCGTTACGAGGAAACTGCTGCATACTTACCTCATATATCAACAGTTCAGCTATAGTATTTCATGAGTCCTTTTTGCGTTCATTTTTCTCCTAAGTATTTGAATGTGCATTACCATACATTACTATTGCTAGTGTTATTTGTTCTCTATACTGTAACGCATTTATAGATAGCACTAATGGGTTTTACGGACTGTTATGTCAGAAACATTGTATTTAAATTCAGTATTGTGACAATTAGCACGTAAAAAGAGTATTTTCTTTCTCGCAATAGTTCGAACCTTTGATAAAACTATGAATATGTTGCTCTTAAAAACGGGACTCGACTCATCCATTTCATTGAAAGCTGTCATACCAATATTGTGTTATTGCACTGACATGCCAAATAACCATATTGTTTTGTCATAATAGCGCTGTTTGTATGACATATATATCCCCACCTAGCCATTTATCAATGAAATAGTTCTATCTCTCCATCCACATACTTTCGGCAGATTCGTAATGAATGAGTGTTGATTATTCTTTGTTTATTTTTCTACACAAGCAACTTGATATTCTCCAAACATTCCACCATTAAATTGGCACCCTTGTTCAGTCACACGAATGTTCTAAATATCGAACATTGAATATGTTGTTCAACACCTTTCTATCATGCCTATCAAAAGTAAATAAACTTTAGCTTTTAAATCTGACGCAGCATAAGATTCCACATTATACTGGAGTGCTCTTGAACAGACCGAATATGCCAAATGTGAAGATTCATTTTGCCTTACAGCGCTGAAATCAAAATACCAAATCAGATTCCTTTTGATCTAAAAGCTTTTTTCTC
This sequence comes from Amphiura filiformis, assembly GCF_039555335.1. Classification (NCBI taxonomy): domain Eukaryota; kingdom Metazoa; phylum Echinodermata; class Ophiuroidea; order Amphilepidida; family Amphiuridae; genus Amphiura; species Amphiura filiformis. The sequence goes on from NC_092633.1 coordinate 63,446,137, forward strand.
CTTCGTAAGAGCCAAATAGAAATAGTGGGTTTAAGCTTGCGCCGAGTTAAATAGAAATGGCGGGATTTATGTGTAATACAGAATTTGTGCGTCCGCCATGTCAAAGATATTTCAAATCGTACGTAAAGTTGTATTTGATATACTCCTCTGCAATGATAGAAACCTCCAGCCACTTAACACATACTTTTGTCATGTTGATTGTGGTGGATAAGACTTTGATAAGTACTTTTACAATTGCTCTTATTTACCTGACCTTTCAAATTTGCAAGAGCATTCAAAGATTTTTGGTCGACTCAAATTTGTTAAAATGTCATTATTTTCATCAAACTTTAATGTTCCACATCTATTAATGCAAGAAAAAGAAACAAAGTAGGAAAACATATTATATTTTAATAGAATAGGAAGTACAATGAAATGAATGGAATCCAGATCATTGTTAGTTTTCTTAACATTTTAAAACATGTAAAATAGAATCTCACCAAACACACAATTTCTGATCAAATATTTAAACTCAAAACATTGCTTTTGAAATATTTAAGGTCATTGTATTCAACTACACTAGATAATTGACATTTGAGATCATCTTGTACGACACACTCATACAACTTGTAATAATTTTACTCCATCATTATTCATCTGCCTATGGTCAATTCCAATAAGGAATTGATGGAAGCATGGCGCTTAAGAAAACGGATAAGTTGTGGAAAAAATCGATTACACCATGATGATCTAAATACAGTAAAATTTACCGGAATTGTACAACATTTGTTATCATGATGCTACTACTGGAAAATTGTAGCGAATTTTGATATTTGAGAATAATGCAAATATCACCAATCGAACCCCCCCCCCAATATGTAGTGATATTTAAACTTTCCCCAGGAAACTTCTATTTACGAACTTTTATCAAAGAGCAGTACCAGACATTTATAAAAATGCACCCATTTATTCTTATCTTTATCACCCCTTTACTACTTGCTTGACCGTATACCCTTAAACTCAACTGAGTTTGAAAATGGGTCGCTTCGTTTTACCCTGTCATTGCTTGGGGTTAAAGAATTAATATAAATTCAGTTGTTGATGTGGTTGTCAAGTCAGGTTGGCATTTTAGTATTACTATCTTGATGAGGGCGTCGTAGCACTCACTGCCTGTGATAACTTTACCACATTAATGACATTGTTAACAACCTGCACGATATTTTCACTACGATAAAAGTATATAAAATCAATAGTCATATATCTCAACGATTTATATACCTGATTTTGTTTAAAATGAAAGTTAAAAACAATATTCTTTTCACAATATTAACTGCCATAAACCTTATCTATAGCTTAATAATCCATCTGGTAAAGAGTATTTAAAATAACGATTTGAACCAGGGTCAACATAGCAACACGTGAATGTTTGAGCTTAATTTCATGTTTTCTATTATAGAAAAGGTACAAATTGTGAGCTGTGGCAAGTTTATTGTACTTAATCGAGTACTTTCATTGGAGAGTGTAGAGCTTGGTACAAAGCTCTTAAAATTAAAATGGAGGACAGTAAAACTTTATAAATTTTATACTGTACCAAACTATCAAAACGTATTAGATTCTTAACTACTTTACTTGCACCCAGTGCATATTAGTTATAAAATCAAAACCCAGTTAGTTGTGTTATTTATTTTAAGCACGTACTTTTAAACAAAACAAATCAAAGTAAATCTAGCAAAACCAAAAATGTAAGCAATTCGCAACTCCAAGACAAATAAGGGGGCACCCTCCATAAAGGACGCCCTATACAATGTGGATGCTAGAATTATAAAATACTCTTTTAAGTACTACGCGTTAGGTTATTTTCAAATTATGCCTGATTATGTTATATTGTCAATTATGCCTGTAATTTTTAATTATGCCTTTTTGTGTGTATCAATATTCGCATCTTGTTTTATTGAGGTTATAGATATATGGTATATACGGTATATACTTAGTACGGTATAGGAACGATATGTACGTTGTATACTTTACAAAAAATCTCTTTTCATTTTAACTTTCATAAGAAAAAGCATGGATAATAATGGAAGTTACTTGCACTTTGAATCAATATGTTGGCTAGCAAAAACCGGCACTAAAACAAATAGACATCAGCCAACACGAAATGTAATATCAGATGTCTAATAAAACACTAGCTTGAATATCTCAAACTCCGTGAATGCGCCATAATTTCCGACTGAGTTTTACCATGTTTACTGGGAATAGCATTTTACAGAGTCTGCAGTAGTATATCCGTACAAGTGGCTACTAGGTAAAGACAAAAAAGTAAAATGTTACTGGGACAATTCTTAGACGCCACTATGTTTTACAATCATAGAATGACATTACGGTATGTGTCGAAATTTTAGGTTATATCTTGAGATATGGTTGTTAATGTCAGTCAGTGGCATTGTAGATGCGACTATTGTCATGATTGTAGCTCGTAGTGTACCTTTGTAACATTCCCTGAACATGAGATGTTCGATCAAATGTGATAATTTGAAAACCAAATCAATAAATACATTAAAGAAATTTTGTAGTCATTATACATTAAAATAGCCCTATGTACAAACATGACGAATTGTTGGTATTTAGTGATTCTTAAAAAGAAAGCTCAAAGGAACTTTTTTTTAGATTATATGAATGTTATATACATTTTAATCTGTTGATGTTTGTCATGTTTGTGAAGTATTCATTACTGGTAATTGTATAGATAACTCGACTGAAATGGTTTAGAAATTACGTCACTTTCTGAAGAAATGCTTCGTCATATCCATGATTCAGAAGTCTGTAGCTACTATTATCGATAGTCAGGTGAACCAATCTCAATGCAGATTTGTTGGTCGAAATGTTAACAACGTAGAAAGTCTTATAAGTAGACTTACGTGTGTGAACTTTCTGCCATTGATTTGTACGTGTGTTTGCATCTTGAAAACATCGCAGTTAATACGTTTCTGGCACTTAACAACACCCTTTTGGATTGCCATTTTGTAAACCAAACACCATTATGGTGTTTTCGATTGGTCATCGACTCTCCAGAGGTAACAGCTTTAAAACTCCAGCTATCGACCAGCGAGGGCTTCTTTATTTATTTGTGTCTGAAAGAGAAAATTGTCCAAATACATCTTAGATTTTCAAGGAGTTTTCCATGATGCGGATTCATACATTGGATTTCTCGTTCTAGAAATGACATTTTGTTAAAACCTTGAAAACAATGATTGTATGTGTGGTTCATATGATCTTATGATGTTCGTGCATGCTTATTCCGCGCTTCGCGCGCACTGGCTCATCAAATACCAATTTTCACCACATTATGCTCATTTTGAGCTAAAATTGTCTGAATGTCCCTATTATAACGGCACAAAATTTGCTCGCCCCTTCCATGCTTTATTCAGCATCCAAATCAGAATCAGTGTCGCTCGTTTAATTGATATGGTTAGAAAGTACAAATGGCCAGATAAGTCCTCGCACTATGACACAATCAAAATTGTGCAAACTCAATATTGGCATTCATCTGACACACATAACTATTATGATCTATAGTGGTTCAAATGGATGTGTACATAATTCATTTGAATATCTTGATTGATTAAAAACCTTAGCTATGATGTTCAAGCTAATTAAGCGTAAGTCCTGGAATGCTGCACTATTTCTATGCCGTGGGCACCATCCTCGACCAAAAGTAAATATGATGAGCTACCTTACTTCCATTAGACATGTTACAATCCCTTACCTGACAGTCACTAGCGGTACGGTCGTGTCTTGAGCTCGCCACCAAAAAAAGGTGGCGACGTTACATTTTGCCAAAGTCGACTCAAAACAAATGATGATATCTCTGTCAAGCAAGAAGTTATTGTCATGCTTGTGGTCTCATTTTATTGCTAAATAAAATGCACTTTCAACCCTGTAAAAAGAAATACTTTTTTTAATACTGACACTGTGCTTCATAGAATTCAGAATGGGCAGGGTGGCGGTGGTGGGAGGTGTGGTGGTGGGGGATGTGGTACACACAAACTCTATGGGATTGGTATTTTTAGTGCGTGATCTGCTTCTGTAAAGGTTGTAAATTGGATTTGGACTCTATTTAGCATCTAACCGACTCACGGCCTTACAGCTAAACAATTCTACTAATTGTTTTTAATCATTTATGATTGGTTTAGTGTAGAAAATACAAACTTTTCCATACAAAACTACCCGTTGTCATATTAAACACTGTAGTAACCAGCAAACACAAAAACGTTTTAAAAACGTTTTAAATAAGTTATATTTTGGCTTTTGGTTTAGGTAAAAACGTTTTAATAACATTAAAATGTCGGGTTATATAAAGGTCATGAAAACGTTTTAAAACGTTCTGTATGAAAACACACTACAAAAATATTTTTAAGATGTTTTCAAAATATTATTGTAAACAATTTTTGCAAACACTTTTTAGCAAATATTTTTTCAACACTTAAATAACATTATGTTAAAATATTTGCACCCAGCAAACACAGAAATGTTTGTTAATGTTTTTTGTTCAAAACGTTTTAATAACATTTAAATGTCGGGTTATATAAAGGTCATGAAAATGTTTTTAAAACGTTATTGAAATATTTTGGGCAAACATTTTTCGCAAAATATTTTTTCAACCCTAAAATAACATTCTGTTTAAAATGTTTTGTATCAATTTTTCAAAAATGTTTTTTGAATGTTATTAGAACATTTTTATACCCTTTATATAACCCGACATTTAAACGTTTTGTGTAAAACATTTTATTTGCTGCGCAGTAGATTATCAAGAAATGTTTTTTAATGTTATGAAAACGTTTTATACCCTTAATATACCCTTTATATAACCCGACATTTAAACGTTTTCTGACAACCTTTTATAACCCTGTGCGAATTATGTCGAAAACGTTTTATGTTTGCTGGGAAGTAATGCAGATGTCTTCAAAATCTGAAAGTTACTGTAAAATTTTAATTACTTATCCTATCATAGTCAAAGTATAGATTTTCTGAAGGGAAATTTGACGAGGAATCTAAATATGGACATATTTTTTCTGTATTTTTTAGGGGAAAATGTTTAGGTTCAAAATATGTTGAATTGTAAAAAAAATCTAACATACTTTGGGACACCCTATATTCCGAGATTACCAAACAGCTGTGATTTTGGTTTCTTCCGAAGTCAGTTGGTTCTCCATTTCCTCTAACCAAATGAATGTTGTTTACTTCCAGTTTATTACTGTAATTTGGTAATAAGCAATGCATTGAGTGACCCATTTTTTATCAAAATCTTTTTTATTCCACCCTGTATAACTTGCAGGTCACCCTGTATAATGAGTTGAAATGCATATATTGGAATTGCTGATGCCTTCAGCTTTTCAAAAATGTATACTTTTGCTAGTTTAGGGTTGATGATTGTCGAGATAATCTAATTAGAAACCCGGTTGGTGTAAAAATTCATAATATTTGTCATGTAACGCTAAGGGTGGCGAGTTCAGGACACACGGCCGTACAGTTCTTTAACTTGCAATATGAATGTACAAACACATGGAATAAACACATCTTTAGCATCCAGAGATCAACTTGTAAGATTTTATTTGTATACTGTAAGTTATTAAGCTGAGCTGTGGCGGTTCCAGCTCATAGTAGGTTGACAGAGTGACAAATGGGACGTATTTGTGTGTCTTTTGAATCTGGATTGGTTCGAACCCATAAAGGTTTGCTGTAATCCATAATATTCACATGGGGACTATGATGACTGATTTGAAACTGCTCATTGTGTTTACATGGCTCAGTAAAATTTACTTAATAGATCATTAAACGTTTAAAAGCCCTAATTTAAATTAAAAAAATATCATTCATCGGTCGACACTTATGCCCTATTTTTCGTGCTTTACCAAAACGGAGCATCAAATAGCATTTGAAACTGTTTTAAAACAACTCTAAATTAGGGAAACCGCAAAATTATCTCTAACATGCCTATACATGGCCCAATCTATAAAATATGGTCTATATAATATTTGTTTTAATGTGAACATCAAAGTTACATTAGAAATGCTTTATTTACCCTGTTTTGATCACTCATTGTTTTGATATGTTACTATTAGTATTATGGAAACTGCTAAATTTATATTACTGTAGCGATATAGCAGGTTAGTTACAACTATTAATGATTGTTTTTTACAAAAGCAATATAATAGTGGTGAAATGGTGGTAAAAGTCACAACCTGACGTTTCATCCGTGTAACACAATTTATAATAGTGGCTAACTTTATTCCTGCAAGATTATTTGTATGACACCAATATTGATACAAAAGCGCGCGCTATCCGTCACGTTCGTTACGCGTTACGAGTCAATTGCTGCGTAATTATCCGAATACCATCACAGCCCCCAGTCCAGCCACGGTATAATTAGTATGTACGTTCGATGTGCTTCAAAAGAAAGGCCATTACCCTACATTATTATATTACTAGGGTTGTTTGCTCTCTGATACTGTCACGCAAGCATAGATTGCACTAATGTGGATTTGGGTTTTGCACAGATTGTTATTTAAAAAAGATTTTGCTTAAAATTCAGTATTGTGACAATTAGCATAATGTATAACATGTATAAAGAGATGTCCAAATACTGTACGGGAGTCGTTTAGTTCTCGCAATAGTTTGAAGGACTAGAAGATCGTACAAAATAAATCACTATATTACAATTGTGCAAAATACAAACCTTTGGTAAAACTGTTAATACAACGCTCTTAAAACGGGACTTGACTCATCCATTTCATTCAAAGCTGTCATACCAGTATTGTGTTACTGCACTGACATGCCAAATAACCATATTGTTTTGTCATAATAGCGCTGTTGGTATGACATATATATCCACACCTACCATTTATCAAGTCTCACTTACCCAAAACTAAAACGTCAGCAGTCACATCATCATTCACATGAAATAGTTCTATCTCTCCATCCACATACTTTCGGCAGATTCGTAATGAAAGAGTGTTGATTATTCTTTGTTTATTTTTCTACACAAGCAACTTGATATTCTCCAAACATTCCACCATTAAATTGGCACCCTTGTTCAATCAAACGAATGTTCTTAACATCGAACATTGAAAATGTTGTTCAACACCTTTCTATCATGCCTATCAAAAGTAAATAAACTTTAGCTTTTAAATCTGACGCAACATAAGATTCCACATTATACTGGAGTGCTCTTGAACAGACCGAATATGCCAAATGTGAAGATTCCTTTTGCCTTACAGCGCTGAAATCAAAATACCAAATCAGATTCCTTTTGATCTGAAAGCTTTTTTCTCCTTCGTAAGAGCCAAATAGAAATAGTGGGTTTAAGCTTGCGCCGAGTTAAATAGAAATGGCGGGATTTATGTGTAATACCGAACTTGTGCGTCCGCCATGTCAAAGATATTTCAAATCGTACGATTAAAGTTGTATTTGATATACCGGTACTTCTCTGCAACATGTGCAATGATAGAAACCTCCAGCCACTTAACACATACTTTTGTTATGTTGATTGTGGTGGATAAGACGTTGATAAGTACTTTTACAATTGCTCTTATTTACCTGACCAAATTTGCAAGAGCATTCAGAGATTTTTGGTTGACTCAAAATTGTTAAAATGTCATTATTTTCATCAAACTTTAATGTACCACATCCATTAATGCAAGAAAAAGAAACAAAGTAGGAAAACATATTATATTTTAATAGAATAGGAAGTATAATGAAATTGGTTGGAATCCAGATCATTGTTAGTTTTCTTAACATTTTAAAACATGTACAATATGATCTCACCAAACACACAATTTCTGATCAAATATTTAAAACTCAAAACATTGCTTTTGAAATATTTGAGGTCATTGTATTCAACTACACTAGATCGACATTTGAGATCATCTTATACGACACACTCATAAAATTAAGTGATATGGATGTACCCTTTATACGGTACCGGTTATGCTAACAGCAATATCGCATCCATCATTATTGTGATAATTTTACTCCATCATTATTCATCTGCCTATGGTCAATTCCAATAAGGAATTGATGGAAGCATGGAGCTTAAGAAAACGGATTTAAGTTGTCATTGTGGAAAAAAAGCGATTGCACCACAATGATCCAAAATTTTGCCGGAATTGTACAACATTTGTTACAATAATCATATATGATGCTACTACCGGAAAATTGAAGCGAATTTTGATATTTGAGAATAATTCAAATTCATCACCACAGACCCCCAATATGTAGTGATATCTAAACTTTCACCAGGAAACTTCTATTTACGTACATTTTATCAAAGAGCACTGAGTACTAGACATTTATAAAAATGCACTCATTTATTCTTATCTATATCACCCCTTTACTACTTGCTTGACCGTATACCCTTAAACTCAACTGAGTTTGAAAATGGGTCGCTTCGTTTTACCCTGTCATTGCTTGGGGTTAAAGAATTAATATAAATTCAGTTGTTGATGTGGTTGCCAAGTCAGGTTGGCATTTCAGTATTGCCATCTTGATGAGGGCGTCGTAGCACTCACATCCTGTGATAACTTTACCACATTCATGACATTGCTAACAACTTGCACGATATTTTCTCTATGATAAAATGTTATAGACATCAGCCAGCACGAAATGTAATATCAGATGTCTAATAAAACACAAGCTTGAATATCTCAGACTCCGTGAATGCGCCACAATTTCCGATTGCGTTTTACTGGTACGAACGTAATAGCATTTTACCGAGTCTGTAGTAGTAAATCCGACCAAATGGCTACTAGGTAGGGACAAAAAAAGTAAAATGTTACATGTACTGGGACAATTCTTTAACGCCACTATGTTTTACAATCATAGAATGACATTATGTGTCAAAATTTAAGGTTACATCTTTTAAAGATATGGTTGTTAATGTCAGAATGAATTGTGGCATTGTAGATGCGACTATTGTGGCTCGTAGTGTACCTTTGTAACATTCCCCGAATATGATCGATCAAATGTGATAATTAGAAAACCAAATCAATAAATACATTAAAGAAATTTTGTAGTCATTATGCATTAAAATATGTACAAACATGACGAATTTTTGGTATTTAGTGATTCTTAAAAAGAAATCTCAAAGGAACTTTTTTTTAGATTATATGAATGTTATATACATTTTAATCTGTTGATGTTTGTTATGTTTGTGAAGTATTAATTACTGGTAATTGTATAGATAACTCGACTGAAATGGTTTAGAAATTACGTCACTTTCTGAAGAAATGCTTCGTCATGTCCATGATTCAGAAGTTTGCAGCTAGCTACTATTAACAATAGTCAGGTGAACCAATCTCAATGCAGATTTGCTGGTCGAAATGTTAACAACGTAGAAAGTCGTATAAGTAGGCTTACGTGTGTGAACTTTCTGCCATTAATTTGTACGTGTGTTTGCATCTTGAAAACATCGCAGTTAATACGTTTCTGGCACTTAACAACACCCTTTTGGATTGCCATTTTGTAAACCAAACACCATTATGGTGTTTTCGATTGGTCATCGACTCTCCAGAGGTAACAGCTTAAAAACTCCAGCTATCGACCAGCGAGGGCTTCTTTATTTATTTTTGTCTGAAAGAGAAAATTGTCCAAATACATCTTAGATTTTCAAGGAGTTGTCCATGATGCGGATTCATACATTGGATTTCTCGTTCTAGAAATGACATTTTGTTAAAACCTTGAAAACAATGATTGTATGTGTGGTTCATATGATCTTATGATGTTCGTGCATGCTTATTCCGCGCTTCGCGCGCACTGACTCATCAAATACCAATTTTCACCACATTTTGCTCATTTTGAGCTAAAATTGTCTGAATGTCCCTATTAATTTATAACGGCACAAAATTTGCTCGCCCCTTCCATGCTTTATTCAGCATCCAAATCAGAATCAGTGTCGCTCGTTTAATTGATATGGTTAGAAAGTACAAATGGCCAGATAAGTCCTCGCACTATGACACAATCAAAATTGTGCAAACTCAATATTGGCATTCATCTGACACACATAACTATTATGATCTATAGTGGTTCAAATGGATGTGTACATAATTCATTTGAATATCTTGATTGATTAAAAACCTTAGCTATGATGTTCAAGCTAATTAAGCGTAAGTCCTGGAATGCTGCACTATTTCTATGCCGTGGGCACCATCCTCGACCAAAAGCAAATATGATGAGCTACCTTACTTCCATTAGACATGTTACAATACCTTACCTGACAGTCACTAGCGGTACGGTCGTGTGTCTTGAGCTCGCCACCAAAAAGGTGGCGACGTTACATTTTGCCAAAGTCGACTGAAAACAAATGACAAATATCTCTGTCAAGCAAGAAGTTATTGTCATGCTTGTGGTCTCATTTTATTGCTAAATAAAATGCACTTTCAACCCTGTAAAAAGAAATACTTGAACATTTTTAATACTGACACTGTGCTTCATAGAATTCAGAATGGGCAGGGTGGCGGTGGTGGGAGATGTGGTGGTGGGGGATGTGGTACACACAAACTCTATGGGATTGGTATTTTTAGTGCGTAATCTGCTTCTGTAAAGGCTGTAAATTGGATTTGGACTCTATTTAGCATCTAAACGACTCACGGCCTTACAGCTAAACAATTCTACCAATTGTTTTTAATCATTTATGATTGGTTTAGTGTAGAAAATACAAACTTTTCCATACAAAACTACCCGTTGTCATATTAAACACTGTAGTAAGTAATGCAGATGTCTTCAAAATCTGAAAGTTACTGTAAAATTTTAATTACTTATCCTATCATAGTCAAAGTATAGATTTTCTGAAGGAAATTTGACGAGGAATCTAAATATAGACATATTTTTTCTGTATGGGTTGGGGGAAAATGTTTAGGTTCAAAATATGATGAATTGTAAAAAAATCTAACATACTTTTGGACACCCTATATTCCGAGATTACCAAACAGCTGTGATTTTGGTTTCTTCCGAAGTCAGTTGGCTCTCCATTTCCTCTAACCAAATGAATGTTGTTTACTTCCAGTTTATTACTGTAAGTTGGTAATAAGCAATGCATTGAGTGACCCATTTTTTATCAAAAAATTGTTAGTTTTCTTAACATTTTAAAACATGTAAAATAGAATCTCACCAAACACACAATTTCTGATCAAATATTTAAACTCAAAACATTGCTTTTGAAATATTTAAGGTCATTGTATTCAACTACACTAGATAATCGACATTTGAGATCATCTTGTACGACACACTCATACAACTTGTAATAATTTTACTCCATCATTATTCATCTGCCTATGGTCAATTCCAATAAGGAATTGATGGAAGCATGGCGCTTAAGAAAACGGATAAGTTGTGGAAAAAATCGATTACACCACGATGATGTAAATACAGTAAAATTTACCGGAATTGTACAACATTTGTTATCATGATGCTACTACCGGAAAATTGTAGCGAATTTTGATATTTGAGAATAATGCAAATTCATCACCACAGCCCCCCCCCCCCCAATATGTAGTGATATCTAAACTTTCCCCAGGAAACTTCTATTTACGAACTTTTATCAAAGAGCAGTACCAGACATTTATAAAAATGCACCCATTTATTCTTATCTTTATCACCCCTTTACTACTTGCTTGACCGTATATCCTTAAACACAACTGAGTTTGAAAATGGGTCGCTTCGTTTTACCCTGTCATTGCTTGGGGTTAAAGAATTAATATAAATTCAGTTGTTGATGTGGTTGTCAAGTCAGGTTGGCATTTTAGTATTACTATCTTGATGAGGGCGTCGTAGCACTCACTGCCTGTGATAACTTTACCACATTAATGACATTGTTAACAACCTGCACGATATTTTCACTACGATAAAAGTATATAAAATCAATAGTCATATATCTCAACGATTTATATACCTGATTTCGTTTAAAATGAAAGTTAAAAACAATATTCTTTTCACAATATTAACTGCCATAAACCTTATCTATAGCTTAATAATCCATCTGGTAAAGAGTATTTAAAATAACGATTTGAACCAGGGTCAACATAGCAACACGTGAATGTTTGAGCTTAATTTCATGTTTTCCATTATAGAAAAGGTACAAATTGTGAGCTGTGGCAAGTTTATTGTACTTAATCGAGTACTTTCATTGGAGAGTGTAGAGCTTGGTACAAAGCTCTTAAAAATTAAAATGGAGGACAGTAAAACTTTATAAATTTTATACTGTTCCAAACTATCAAAACGTATTAGATTCTTAACTACTTTACTTGCACCCAGTGCATATTAGTTATAAAATCAAAACCCAGTTAGTTGTGTTATTTATTTTAAGCACGTACTTTTAAACAAAACAAATCAAAGTAAATCTAGCAAAACCAAAAATGTAAGCAATTCGCAACTCCAAGACAAATAAGGGGCACCCTCCATAAAGGACGCCCTATACAATGTGGATGCTAGAATTATAAAATACTCTTTTAAGTACTACGCGTTAGGTTATTTTCAAATTATGCCTGATTATGTTATATTGTCAATTATGCCTGTAATTTTTAATTATGCCTTTTTGTGTGTATCAATATTCGCATCTTGTTTTATTGAGGTTATAGATATATGGTATATACGGTATATGCTTAGTACGGTATAGGAGCGATATGTACGTTGCCTACTTTACAAAAAATCTCTTTTCATTTAAACTTTCGTAAGAAAAAGCATATGTATCTGGATAATAATGGAAGTTACTTGCACTTTGAATCAATATGTAGGCTAGCAAAAACCGACACTAAAACAAATAGACATCAGCCAGCACGAAATGTAATATCAGACATGTCAGATGTCTAATAAAACACTAGCTTGAATATCTCAGACTCCGTGAATGCGCCACATTTTCCGACTGAGTTTTACCATGTTCACTGGGAATAGCATTTTACAGAGTCTGCAGTAGTATATCCGTACAAGTGGCTACTAGGTAAAGACAAAAAAGTAAAATGTTACAAGTACTGGGACAATTCTTTAACGCCACTATGTTCTACAATCATAGAATGACATTACGGTATGTGTCGAAATTTTAGGTTATATCTTGAGATATGGTTGTTAATGTCAGTCAGTGGCATTGTAGATGCGACTATTGTCATGATTGTAGCTCGTAGTGTACCTTTGTAACATTCCCTGAACATGAGATGTTCGATCAAATGTGATAATTTGAAAACCAAATCAATAAATACATTAAAGAAATTTTGTAGTCATTATACATTAAAATAGCCCTATGTACAAACATGACGAATTGTTGGTATTTAGTGATTCTTAAAAAGAAAGCTCAAAGAAACTTTTTTTATAGATTATATGAATGTTATATACATTTTAATCTGTTGATGTTTGTGAAGTATTAATTACTGGTAATTGTAAAGATAACTCGACTGAAATGGTTTAGAAATTACGTCACTTTCTGAAGAGATTCTTCGTCACATCCATGATTTAGAAGTTTGTAGCTACTATTAACAATAGTCAGGTGAACCAATCTCAATGGAGATTTGCTGGTCGAAATGTTAACAACGTAGAAAGTCTTTTAAGTAGGCTTACGTGTGTGAACTTTCTATTATTGATTTGTACGTGTGTTTGCATGATCTTGAAAATATCGCAGTTAATACGTTTCTGGCACTTAACAACACCCTTTTGGATTGCCATTTTGTAAACCAAACACCATTATAGTGTTTTCGATTGGTCATCGACTCTCCAGAGGCAACAGCTTAAAAACTTCAGCTATCAACCAGCGAGGGCTTCTTTATTTGTTTTTGTCTGAGAAAATATGATGAGAACTTGGGCTTTCTGACAAAATTGTCCAAATAGATCTTCGGATTTTCAAAGAGTATTCCTCGACGCGGATTCAGATATTGGATTTCTTGTTCTTGAATATGACATTTTTTTTAAAAGAACGTATGATTTTAAAATCTTGAAAACATATTAAATCCAGAAAACGATGTTTTCAAGATGCAAACATCATTTGAACTTTTTAAGATTATTCTACATATCCAAATCAGAACTGATCTGTGTCGCCCGTTTTAAGTAATATGGTTAGAAAGTATATACTACAAAAGAAATAAGACATCGCATTATGAACAATCAAAATTGGTATTCATCTGACAAACCGTGAACTATAGTGGTGTAAATGGGCGTGTATGGAATTCATTTGAATATCTTGGTTAATTAAATCATAAGCTATGATGTTCAAGCCACTAATTAACCCCAATTAACATGACTAACCGTTATATTCAGGAATGCTGCACTTTTTCTAATGGCAGCAATTAACGCATGTTATCTTACCATTTTATCGGATTTCTAGTGCCGTATATAATTATATAATAGTGCTAACTGCTAACGATTATGATTTTTTATGCTTATTCAGCATTCAAATCAGAATATGTGTCTCTCGTAATTTATATGGTTAGAAAACACTACAAAACAAATGGTTAGATAAGAGTCATAAGACCTCACATTATTAAACCATTAATTTGAATATCTTGGTTGATTAAAAACCTATGATGTTCAAGCTAATTAAGCGTAAATCCAGGAATGCTGCACTTTTTCCAAGCCGTGAGCATGGTGAGCACCATCAACCAAAGGCAAATACCTTCCTTCCATAATATAGACATGCTTACCTGCCAGTCACCAGCGACACAGTTCTTTAACCCGCAATATGAATGTACAAACACATGCAGTAAACTCATCCCTAGCAGTCAGAGGTCAAATTGTAAGATTTTATTTGTATAATGTAGGTTATTGAACTGGGGTAACATAAATGATTCTGTTTGAGCTCATAGTCTCAAGAAGAAAGAATGAACAGTTTACCAACCCAAGGTGTTTACAATTAAACATGACAACAAATAAATACAAATCCCGACCGGCACACAACCTAACTTGAAAAAAAAGCAAGGGAATGTGCCGGCATGGGTCCCCATTACCTACTTTACTCATAGTCTCACTTAAGGGCTCAGATAGCAACGTTTGCATAGTATTTTTTCCAGGACATCAGACATATCGAATTGCATTCTGAATACGAGGGATGTCCTTCTGATATCAAATCATTTTGATTTTTTGAAATTCGAATATCAAAGTCGAACAGCGTCACGTTCGTTACGAGGTAACTGCTGCATACATACCTCATATATAGCAACAGTTCAGCTATAGTATTTCATGAGTCCTTTTTGCGTTCAATTTTCTCCTAATAATTATTTGAATGTGCATTACCATACATTACTATTGCTAGGGTTATTTGTTCTCTTTACTGTAACGCATTTATAGATAGCACTAATGGGTTTTACGGACTGTTATGTCAAAAACATTGTCTTTAATTTCAGTATTGTGACAATTAGCATGTAAAAAGAGTCTTTTCTTTCTCGCGATAGTTCGAAGGACTAGAAGACCGTACAAAATAAATCCCTTTATTACAATTTTGCAAGTATAAACCTTGGATAAAACTATGAATACGTTGCTCTTAAAAACGGTACTCGACTCATCCATTTCAATCAAAGCTGTCATACCAGTATTGTGTTACTGCACTGACATGCCAAATAACCATATTGTTTTGTCATAATAGCGCTATTTGTATGACATATATATCCACACCTAGCCATTTATCAAGTCTTACTTACCCAAAAATAAAACCTCAGCAGTCACATCAACATTCACATGAAATAGTTCTATCTCTCCAACCACATACTTTCGGCAGATTCGTAATGAAAGAGTGTTGATTATTCTTTGTTTATTTTTCTACACAAGCAACTTGATATTCTCTAACATTCCACCATTAAATTGGCACCCTTGTTCAGTCAAACGAATGTTCTAAACATCGAACATTGAAAATGTTGTTCAACACCTTTCTATCATGCCTATCAAAGTAAATAAACTTTAGCTTTTAAGTCTGACGCAACATAAGATTCCACATTATACTGAAGTGCTCTTGAACAGACCGAATATGCCAAATGTGAAGATTCCTTTTGCCTTACAGCGCTGAAATCAAAATACCAAATCAGATTCCTTTTGATCTAAAAGCTTTTTTCTCCTTCTTAAGAGCCAAATAGAAATAGTGGGTTTAAGCTTGCGCCGAGTTAAATAGAAATGGCGGGATTTATGTGTAATACCGAATTTATTCAACTACACTAGATAATCGACATTTGAGATCATCTTGTACGACACACTCATACAACTTGTAATAATTTTACTCCATCATTATTCATCTGCCTATGGTCAATTCCAATAAGGAATTGATGGAAGCATGGCGCTTAAGAAAACGGATAAGTTGTGGAAAAAATCAATTACACCACGATGATCTAAATACAGTAAAATTTACCGGAATTGTACAACATTTGTTATCATGATGCTACTACCGGAAAATTGTAGCGAATTTTGATATTTGAGAATAATGCAAATTCATCACCACAGCCCCCCCCCCCAATATGTAGTGATATCTAAACTTTCCCCAGGAAACTTCTATTTACGAACTTTTATCAAAGAGCAGTACGAGACATTTATAAAAATGAACCCATTTATTCTTATCTTTATCACCCTTTACTACTTGCTTGACCGTATATCCTTAAACACAACTGAGTTTGAAAATGGGTCGCTTCGTTTTACCCTGTCATTGCTTGGGGTTAAAGAATTAATATAAATTCAGTTTTTGATGTGGTTGTCAAGTCAGGTTGGCATTTTAGTATTACTATCTTGATGAGGGCGTCGTAGCACTCACTGCCTGTGATAACTTTACCACATTAATGACATTGTTAACAACCTGCACGATATTTTCACTACGATAAAAGTATATAAAATCAATAGTCATATATCTCAACGATTTATATACCTGATTTCGCTTAAAATGAAAGTTAAAACAATATTCTTTTCACAATATTAACTGCCATAAACCTTATCTATAGCTTAATAATCCATCTGGTAAAGAGTATTTAAAATAACGATTTGAACCAGGGTCAACATAGCAACACGTGAATGTTTGAGCTTAATTTTATGTTTTCTATTATAGAAAAGGTACAAATAGTTTATTGTACTTAATCGAGTACTTTCATTGGAGAGTGTAGAGCTTGGTACAAAGCTCTTAAAAATTAAAATGGAGGACAGTAAAACTTTATAAATTTTATACTGTACCAAACTATCAAAACGTATTAGATTCTTAACTACTTTACTTGCACCCAGTGCATATTAGTTATAAAATCAAAACCCAGTTAGTTGTGTTATTTATTTTAAGCACGTACTTTTAAACAAAACAAATCAAAGTAAATCTAGCAAAACCAAAAATGTAAGCAATTCGCAACTCCAAGACAAATAAGGGGGCACCCTCCATAAAGGACGCCCTATACAATGTGGATGCTAGAATTATAAAATACTCTTTTAAGTACTACGCGTTACGTTATTTTCAAATTTAGATACGACTATTGTGGCTCGTAGTGTACTTTTGTAGCCTTCCCCGAAAGTGAGGTGTTCGATCGAGTCCATAATTAGAAAACTAAATCAATATCAAAGTCATTTTGTAGCCATATTCAGGAATACTTTTAAAAATATGTACAAACATGTCGATTGCTTGGTAAGTGATTCTTAAAACAAAGCTCAAAGATGTGGAACTTTTTGAAATTATATGAATGTTGTATAATTTTAAATCGGTTGATGTCTATGAAGTATTAGTTTTCCCAAGCAAGCCAATAATTGCATAGATAACTCGAATGAAATGGTTTAAAATTACGTCACTTTCTGAAGAGATTCTTCGTCCATGATTTAAAAGTCTGTAGCTACTATTAACAATAGTCAGGTGAATCAATCTCAATGCAGATTTGCTGGTCGAAGTGTTAACAACGTAGAAAGTCTTTTAAGTAGGCTTACGTGTGTGACTTTCTGCCATTGATTTGTACGTGTGTTTGCATCTTGAAAACATCGCCGTTAATACATTTTCTGGCACTTAACAACACCCTTTTGGATTGCCATTTTGCAAACCAAACACCATTATGGTGTTTTCGATTGGTCATCGACTCTCCAGAGGTAACTTAACAGCTTAAAACTTCAGTTATCAACCAGCGAGGGCTTCTTTATTGGTTTTTGTCTGAGACAATATGATGAGAACTTGGGCTTTCTGACAAAATTGTCTAAATAGATCTTCGGATTTTCAAAGAGTATTCCTCGACGCGGATACAGATATTGGATTTCTTGTTCTTGAATATGACATTTTATTAAAACAACGTATGATTTAAATGATGTTCTTAAGCTTTTAAGATTATTCTACATATCCTAATCAGAACTGATCTGTGTCGCCCGTTTTAAGTAATATGGTTAGAAAGTACTACAAAACAAATAAGACATCGCATTATGAACAATCAAAATTGGTATTCATCTGACAAACGTCATCCATGTCATGCAAAGTTGTCACACCAGTATTGTGTTACTACACAGTCATGCCAAATAACCATATTGTTTTGTGATAAATAGCGTTGTATGACAGATATACCCACCTCACCTCACCTCACCAGGCTGTGTTCGACCATTGTTGGACGTAGCCCTCTTCATGATTCTTCCACTGTTCTCTGTCTCTTGCATTTCTTGTCCATGTAGGTCCCATGTAGGCAGTAATGTCATCACGCCACCTCCTCTTCTGTCTTCCTCTTGATCTTTTGCCTGTCCTTGGTTGCCATTCTGTTAGCCGTTTAGTCCATCTGTTATCTTCCCTTCGTGCCAGGTGACCTGCCCATCTCCATTTCGCTTCTTTGAGTTTCACCATAGTGTCTTTGACTTGAGTTTGACGTCTTATTTCAGTGTTCTTAATTTTATCCTTTAAGGTAATGTGTAGCATCTTCCTTTCCATTGCTCTTTGGGCTGTTTGCAGTTTCTGTTCCAGGTACTTGGTTGTTGTCCATGTTTCTGCCCCGTATGTCATTGTTGGCAATACACACTGGTTGAACATTCTACTTCTCAGATGCATTGGTAACTTTTTATCACATAGAATGTCTTTGAATCTTCCAAAGCAACTCCAACCTGCCTTTATTCTGATCAGAGCTTCTTCCCTGGAGTTGTCCTCCATCTTCACTGTTTGGCCAAGATATTTATATCCTTCCACCCTTTCAATAACATCGCCTTCAACTACAATGACGTCCTCTGACTGGTGGTTTGTCATATATTTAGTTTTGCCCTTGTGTATGTTCAGTCCAATCTTTTTACTTCCTTTATTCAGATCATTTAACTGGACCTCCATATCCTTATATACTGATATTGTCACCAAAGCTACATCGTCTGCAAATCTCAGATCTGTAAGCTTCTCGCCATCAATGTTGATCCCCTCTCCTGTAGGTTCAGCTTTCTGAATATATCTTCCATTGCTGTTGTGAATATTTTTGGGGATATTGTGTCTCCCTGTCTCACACCACGCTGAATTTGGATTGTTTTTGAAACATCATTTTCAATGTGGATTTTTGCTGTGGCATTTGTGTAGATGTCCTCAAGAATTTGGACATATCCCTCATTGACTCCAACTTTACGTAGTGCTGTAAAGAGGTCTTTATGTTCCACTGAGTCAAAGGCCTTCTCATAGTCTATATATCCAATGCATAGCTTCAAGTTATATACATTTGCCTTCTCAATAAGTTGGTTAATGGCATATGTAGATGGTCTACTGTTGAATATCCACTTCTGAAGCCTGCCTGTTCTCTTGGTTGGTTTTCATCAAGCACTCCTTTTATTCTGTTTTGTATTATCCTTGTGAAAATTTTATACACATGTGATAACAGGCTGATAGGTCTGTAGTTTTTTATGTCTGTTTTTTCACCTTTCTTGTAAAGGAGAATCACTTTAGCCTCTTTCCAGCAGACTGGTATCCTTTTTTCATCCAATATTTGATTATAGAGCCCAACTAGATGTTGAGTAACCCCCGCTCCTCCAATCTTGATTATATGACTAGTAATTTCATCTGTTCCTGGTGCTTTGCTGTCTTTCATCTCCTTT
Source organism: Amphiura filiformis (assembly GCF_039555335.1). NCBI lineage: Eukaryota > Metazoa > Echinodermata > Ophiuroidea > Amphilepidida > Amphiuridae > Amphiura > Amphiura filiformis. The sequence continues at coordinate 63,466,123 of NC_092633.1, forward strand.
ACAGCCATTTTCACTTCTTTTTGTGTTATACTTGGTATAGCTGATATGTCTGGTGATATTGTATTTGGTTTTGCCTCATTTGATTTGGAACTATACAGGTCTTGATAAAAGTCTGCGCATACATTAAGTATCTCTTACCTGTCATTTGTTAAGACACCGTCTGTTTGTCTCATTGTGTATAATAGGATCCTACTGAATAGAATTAGGGACCATGTTGATCCTGTAATAAGAAGTAACCAGGCCGGATTTAGACCAGGCAGAAGCTGTGCACAGCAAACGCATATCCTCCGTAGAATCATGGAGGCTTTCCATAGTTACCAACTTCCACTAACTATAACATTCATTGACTTCAAGAAAGCCTTTGATTCAATCAACAGGAAGATGATGTTTTCTGTTTTGCGGCACTATGCAACGTTTGCATAGTATTTTTCTAGGACACCAGACATATCGAAAAGGGATGTCCTTCTGATATCAAATCATTTTGATTTTTTGAAATTCGAATATCAAAGTCGAACAGCGTCACGTTCGTTACGAGGTAACTGCTGCATACTTACCTCATATATCAACAGTTCAGCTATAGTATTTCATGAGTCCTTTTTGCGTTCATTTTTCTCCTAAGTATTTGAATATGCATTACCATACATTACTATTGCTAGGGTTATTTGTTCTCTATACTGTAACGCATCTATAGATAGCACTAATGGGTTTTACGGACTGTTGTGTCAAAAACATTGTATTTAAATTCAGTATTGTGGCAATTAGCATGTAAAAAGAGTATTTTCTTTCTCGCAATAGTTCGAACCTTTGATAAAACTATGAATATGTTGCTCTTAAAAAACGGGACTCGACTCATCCATTTCAATCAAAGCTGTCATACCAGTATTGTGTTACTGCACTGACATGCCAAATAACCATATTGTTTTGTCATAATAGCCCTGTTTGTATGACATCCACACCTAACCATTTATCAAGTCTCACTCACCCAAAAATAAAACGTCAGCAGTCACATCATCATTCACATGAAATAGTTCTATCTCTCCATCCACATACTTTCGGCAGATTCGTAATGAAAGAGTGTTGATTATTCTTTGTTTATTTTTCTACACAAGCAACTTGATATTCTCCAAACATTCCACCATTAAATTGGCACCCTCGTTCAGTCAAACGAATGTTCTAAACATCGCACATTGAAAATGTTGTTCAACACCTTTCTATCATGCCTATCAAAAGTAAATAAACTTTAGCTTTTAAATCTGACGCAGCATAAGATTCCACATTATACTGGAGTGCTCTTGAACAGACCGAATATGCCAAATGTGAAGATTCCTTTTGCCTGACAGCGCTGAAATCAAAATACCAAATCAGATTCCTTTTGATCTAAAAGCTTTTTCTCCTTCGTAAGAGCCAAATAGAAATGGTGGGTTTAAGCTTGCGCCGAGTTGAATAGAAATGGCGGGATTTATGTGTAATACCGAATTTGTGCGTCCGTCATGTCTATGTTGTCAAAGATATTTCAAATCATACGATTAAAGTTGTATTTGATCCACTGCAATGATACAAACCTCCAGCCACTTAATACATGCTTTTGTCATGTTTCTGTAGTAGATAAAGGGTGAGAAACAGACCATTACCATAGATAATCGGTATCTTGTTGAGGTATGGTGAGCAGGTTAGTCGCTCGGAAGGCGAGACCCCGAAGGGTCGAGCCTTCGAGCGACTAACATGCGAACCATACCTCAACAAGACACCGATTATCTATGGTGATGGTCTGTTTTGAACCGTTTATCTTACATATACGGCGAGCAAAAAATAAACGAATTTGTTGTAAAAGTGTATTCATTTTCCAAAAACAAAATGGAAAAAACTGATGTATTATTTTGTAAAAGTTGTGGGTTTTTCCCAAAATAAAAACACCTCGAGATAGTGTAATATTCTTCCCATGTGTCCTGCGTGCGAGTCTATTTAATGACAAATGCAAGTGATTTAATCAAATCAATACAGAATTGATCTCAATTGACAATTGTATTTGAAGTTGTTTGGTAGGTTATTCACTTGCTTTAATCCGCTGGAGTTTATTCACCCCGTGACCATTGTTATTCAAATAATTAATGAATAATGCAAATTATATGGACTACAATCTGTTTCAACACCATGAAATTTATATCTTAGAAAAATGTGAGTATAAGCAGATATTTGAAAGACCTAGTAACGTTGTGTCCAATGGTGCTCCCCATTATGGGTAGGTCACAGTAAGGCTTTGCACCCCAGCCTCTTGACTTGTAATGAGTACCGCAGGTTAGTTTATGAAGCTCCCCTGGTCGGGTAGTATCCCGGGGTTCTTGCCTAGCAGCTAATTTGCATGGACCGTTGAGCGTTTTTGGGTTGGGCAAGGATAAAGGCAGATTCCTTCTAAAACCAATGGCAAGTTTATATACATGTACTGAGTTTACATTCAACGAAACGGTTACTTTTTATTTATGAATATTTACTTCGTTATGCTAATTAAAATTTAATTACTGTTATACGGACTGCAGGAGCCCTCTATAATTTTCTCTTGCCATGTAACATTTGCATTTAAATCGAGCGGTAAATGCATTTTTTTCCAAATAATAGTAACCAACTCAGATTCTACATGTATGTTGTGACCCTTTCCATAGTGTTTCTAGAATGTCCATGGTATTCCTTTTGTTTAGCTCGCTGCCCGAGACCGTTATCTTGAGCTATTGTGTTGATAACGGTCTCTGGGCAGCTAGCTACCTCCATTACTCTAGGTAATGGTAGAGGCAACGAACCTCAAACAAAAGGAATACAATGGATAATATGTGAATAGAAAAGGGCTAGACGTATATGTGGTGGATAAGTCGTTGATAAGTAGTTTTTACAATTGCTCTTATTTACCTGACCTTTCAAATTTGCAAGAGCATTCAGAGATTTTTGGTACACTCAAATTTGTTAAAATGTCATTATTTTCATCAAACTTTAATGTACCACATCCATTAATGCAAGAAAAAGAAACAAATTAGGAAAACATATTATATTTTAATAGAATAGGAAGTATACAATGAAATTGAATGGAATCCAGATTATTGTTAGTATTCTTAACATTTTAAAACATGTACAATATGATCTCACTAAACACACAATTTCTGATCAAATATTTAAATTCAAAACATTGCTTTTGAAATATTTGAGGTCATTGTATTCAACTACACTAGATCGACATTTAAGATCATCTTGTACGACACACTCATAAAATTAAGTGATATGGATGTACCCTTTATACGGTACCGGTTATGCTAACAGCAATATCGCATCCATCATTATTGTGATAATTTTACTCCATCATTATTCATCTGCCTATGGTCAATTCCAATAAGGAATTAGTGAAAGCATGGAGCTTAAGAAAAGAAAGTTGTCATTGTGGAAAAAAAAGCGATTGCACCACAATGATCCAAAATTTTCCGGAATTACACAACATTTACAATAATCATATATGATGCTACTACCGGAAAATTGAAGCGAATTTTGATATTTGAGAATAATTCAAATTCATCACCACGGACCCCCAATATGTAGTGATATCTAAACTTTCACCAGGAAACTTCTGTTTACGAACTTTTATCAAAGAGCAGTACCAGACATTTATAAAAATGCACTCATTTATTCTTATCTTTATCACCCCTTTCTTTACTACTTACTTGACCGTATACCCTTAAACTCAACTGAGTTTGAAAATGGGTCGCTTCGTTTTACCCTGTCATTGCTTGGGGTTAATGAATTAATATAAATTCAGTAGTTGATGTGGTTGTCACGTCAGGTTGGCATTTTAGTATTACCATCATGATGAGGGCGTCGTAGCACTCACATTCTGTAATACTAGTAACTTTGCCACATTCATGACATTGCTAGCAACTTGCACGATAATTTCTCTACGATATTAGTATATAAAATCAATAGTCATATATCTCATTTTCGTTTAAAACAAAAGTTATAAAAATATTCATTTCACAATATTACAGGCTGTCATTATACACTTATCTATAGCTTAATGATCCATCTAGTAAAGAGTATTTAAAATAACGATTTGAACCAGGGTCATAGCAACACGTGAATGTTTCAGCTTAATTTCATGTTTTCTATTGTAGAAAAGGTACAAATTGTGAGTTGTGGCAAGCATATTGTACTTTATCGAGTACTTTCACTGGAGAGTGTAGATCTCGGTACAAAGCTCTTTCAATTTTAAAATGGAGAACAGTAAAACTTTATCGATAAATTAACATAATTTTATACTGCACCAAACTATCAAAACGTATTATATTCTTGTGTTAAATCGTTTTTGACCCAATAGGTTTTCTTTCAATGATGATGATGATTCTTGAATATTAATCAAAACTCAAGGGACATTTCGTGACCCACAGCCTCGCCCCTCCACCTTTCTACAAAAAAGAAAAAATGGTTGAGAGTTGTTCGAAAACCTCTGGCTTCATAATGTTTGTGTGTGAAACTTTATTTGCGGATTCATTCGCTGCCGCATTCGTTTGGCAAAAACATCATCAACTACGCGTTAGATTATTTTCAAATTATGCCTGATTATGTTCTATAGTCAATTATGCTTGTAATTTTTAATTATGCCTTTTTGTGTGTATCAATATTCGCATCTTGTTTTATTGTGGTTATAGATTATACGGCATATACTTAGTACGGTATAGGAACGATATGTATGTTGTCTACTTTACAAAAAATCTCTTTTTATTTAAACTTTCATGACTTTCGTAAGAAAAAGCATGGATGAGAAGTTACTTGCACTTTGAATAATATCTAAGCTAGCAAAAACCGGCACTAAAACAAATAGACATCAGCCAGCACGAAATGTAATATCAGATGTCTAATAAAACACAAGCTTGAATATCTCAGACTCCGTGAATGCGCCACAATTTTCGACTGAGTGTTACTGGTACGAACGTAATAGCATTTTACAGAGTCTGTAGTAGTATATCCGCGCAAGTGGCTACTAGGTAAAGACAAAAAAGTAATGTTACAAGTACTAGGACACAATTCCTTAACGCCAATGTGTTTGTACAATAATAGAATGACATTGTGTGTAGGGTACAAAAATTCATACACCAAAATGTAAGGTTGAGATATGGGTGTTAATGTCAGTTAATGAATTGTGGCATTGTAGATGCCACTATTGTGGCTCGTAGCGTACCTTTGTAACCCTCACCGAACATGAGGTGTTTGATCATGTGTGATAATTAGAAAACCAAATCAATAAATACATATTTGTTTGTAGTCAAATATGCATTGAAATATGTACAAACATGACGAATTTTTGGTAGTTAGTGATTCTTAAAAGACTGAAAGCCCAACATGCCCAAAGAGCAAAGATTATATGAATGTTATTATACTTTTTAATCGGTTGAAGTTTGTGAAGCATTAATTACGGGTAGTTGTATAGATAACTCGACTGAAATGGTTTAAAAATTACGTCACTTTCTGAAGAAATGTTTCGTCATATCCATGATTCAAAAGTTTGCAGCCACTGTATATTATCGATAGTCAGGTAAACATGGTAAACCCATCTCAATGCAGATTTGCTGGTCGAAGTGTTAACAACGTAGAAAGTCTTTTAAGTAGACTTACGTGTGTGAACTTTCTGCCATTGATTTGTACGTGTGTTTGCATCTTGAAAACATCGCAGTTAATACGTCTTCTGGCACTTAACAACACCCTTTTGGATTGCCATTTTGTAAACCAAACACCATTATGGTGTTTTCGATTGGTCATCGACTCTCCAGAGGTAACAGCTTAAAAACTTCAGCTATCGACCAGCGAGGGCTTCTTTATTTATTTTTGTCTGAAAGAGAAAATTGTCCAAATACATCTTAGATTTTCAAGGAGTTTTCCATGAAGCGGATTCATACATTTGGATTTCTGGTTCTTGAAATGACATTTTGTTAAAAGCATGAAAACAATGATCGTATATGGTTCAAATGATGTTCGTACATGCTTATTCCGCGCTTCGTGCGCACTGGCACATCAAATACCAATTTTCACCACATTTTGTCCATTTTGAGCTAAAATTGTCTGAATGACCCTATTATACCGGCACAAAATTTGCCCGCCCCTTTCATGCTTTATTCAGCATCCAAATCAGAATCAATCAGTGTCGCTCGTTTAATTGATATGGTTAGAAAGTACAAATGGCCAGATAAGTCCTCGCATTATGAGATAATCAAAATTGTACAAACACAATATTGGCATTCATCTGACACACATAACTTCATAACACATCAAGTAAATAGTAATGGCAAGTAAATAGTAAATGGCAAGTAAATACGATGAGCTACCTCAGCCTTCCATCATGTCCATTAGACATGTTACAATCCCTTACCTGACAGTCACTAGCGGTACAGTTCTTTAACCTGCAATATGAATGTACAAACACATGGAATAAACACATCTTCAGCAGTCAGAGATCAACTTGTAAGATTTTATTTGTATACTGTAAGTTATTAAGCTGAGCTGTGGCAGTTCCAGCTCATAGTAGGTTGACAGAGTGATAAAGGGGATGTGTGTCTTTTGAATCTGGATTGGTTCGAACCCATAAAGGTTTGCCGCAATCCACAATATTCACATGGGGACTATGATGACCGATTCGAAACATTTACTGCTCATTGTGTTTACCATTGTTTACATGGCTTAGTAAAATTCATCGGTCGACACTTATGCCATATTTTATGTGCTTTACGAGTCAATTGCTGCGTAATTATCCGAATAGCATCACTGCCCCCAATCCAGCCACGGTATAATTAGTCTTATGTACGTTCAATGTGTTTCAAAAGAAAGTCCATTACCCTACATTATTATATTACTAGGGTTGTTTGCTCTCTGCTACTGTCACGCAATCATAGATTGCACTAATGTGGATTTGGGTTTTGCACAGATTGTTATTTAAAAAAAGATTTTGCTTAAAAATTAGTATTGTGACTATTAGCATAATGTATAAAGAGATGTCCAAATACTGTACTGGAGTCGTTTAGTTCTCGCGATAGTTCGAAGGACTAGAAGATCGTACAGAATAAATCCCTATATTACAATTGTGCAAAATACAAACCTTTGGTAAAACTATGAATACGTTGCTCTTAAAAACGGGACTCGACTCATCCATTTCATTCACAGCTGTCATACCAGTATTGTGTTACTGCACTGACATGCCAAATAACCATATTGTTTTGTCATAATAGCGCTGTTTGTATGACATATATATCCACACCTAGCCATTTATCAAGTCTCACTCACCCAAAAATAAAACGTCAGCAGTCACATCATCATTCACATGAAATAGTTCTATCTCTCCATCCACATACTTTCGGCAGATTCGTAATGAAAGAGTGTTGATTATTCTTTGTTTATTTTTCTACACAAGCAACTTGATATTCTCCAAACATTCCACCATTAAATTGGCACCCTTGTTCAGTCAAACGAATGTTCTAAACATCGCACATTGAAAATGTTGTTCAACACCTTTCTATCATGCCTATCAAAAGTAAATAAACTTTAGCTTTTAAATCTGACGCAGCATAAGATTCCACATTATACTGGAGTGCTCTTGAACAGACCGAATATGCCAAATGTGAAGATTCCTTTTGCCTTACAGCGCTGAAATCAAAATACCAAATCAGATTCCTTTTGATCTAAAAGCTTTTTTCTCCTTCGTAAGAGCCAAATAGAAATAGTGGGTTTAAGCTTGCGCCGAGTTAAATAGAAATGGCGGGATTTATGTGTAATACAGAATTTGTGCGTCCGCCATGTCAAAGATATTTCAAATCGTACGTAAAGTTGTATTTGATATACTCCTCTGCAATGATAGAAACCTCCAGCCACTTTGTCGTGGATAAGACGTTGATAAGTCCTTTTACAATTGCTTTTATTTACTTGACTTTACAAATTTGCAAGCGCGTTCAGAGAATGTTTGGTCGACTCAAATTAGTTAAAACTTAGTTTTATCAAACTTTAATGTAGCACATCTATTAATGCAAAAAAAAGAAACAAATTAGGAAAACATATTATACTTTAATAGAATAGGAAGTACAATGAAAATGAATGGAATCCAGATTATTGTTTTATCATCTAGTTTTCCTAACATTTTAAAACATGTACAATAGGATCTCACCCAAACACACAATTTCTGATCAAATATATATCAACAACATTGCTTTTGAAATATTTGATGTCATTGTATTCAACTACACTAGATAATCGACATTTGAGATCATCTTATACGACACACTCATACAATTAAGTGATATGGATGTACCCTTTATACGGTACCGGTTATGCTAACAGCAATATCGCATCCATCATTATTGTAATAATTTTACTTCATCATTATTCATCTGCCTATGGTCAATTCCAATAAGGAATTGATGGAAGCATGGCGCTTAAGAAAACGGATAAGTTGTCATTGTGGCAAAAAATCGATTACACCACGATGATCTAAATACAGTAAAATTTACCGGAATTGTACAACATTTTGTTATCATATATGATGCTACTACCGGAAAATTGTAGCAAATTTTGATATTTGAGAATAATTCAAATTCATCACCACAGATGTCCTGTATGTAATGATATCTAAACTTTGCCCAGAAAACTGTCTATTTACGAACTTTTATCAAAGAGCAGTACCAGACATTTATAAAAATGCACCCATTTATTCTTATCTTTATCACCCCTTTACTACTTGCTTGACTGTATACCCTTAAACTCAACTGAGTTTGAAAATGGGTCGCTTCGTTTTACCCTGTCATTGCTTGGGGTTAAAGAATTAATATATATTCAGTTGTTGATGTGATTGTCAAGTCAGGTTGGCATTTTAGTATTGCCATCTTGATGAGGGCGTCGTAGCACTCACATCCTGTGATAACTTTACCACATTCATGACATTGCTAACAACTTGCACGATATTTTCTCTATGATAAAATGTTATAGACATCAGCCAGCACGAAATGTAATATCAGATTTCTAATAAAACACTAGCTTTAATATCTCAGACTCCGTGAATGCGCCACAATTTCCGATTGAGTTTTACTGGTACGAACGTAATAGCATTTTACCGAGTCTGTAGTAGTAAATCCGACCAAGTGGCTACTAGGTAGGGACAAAAAAAAAGTAAAATGTTACATGTACTGGGACAATTCTTTAACGCCACTATGTTTTACAATCATAGAATGACATTACGGTATGTGTCAAAATTTAAGGTTACATCTTAAGATATGGTTGTTAATGTCAGTTAATGAAGATGCGACTATTGTCATGATTGTGGCTCGTAGTGTACCTTTGTAACATTCCCCGAATATGAGATGTTCGATCAAATGTGATAATTAGAAAACCAAATCAATAAATACATTAAAGAAATTTTGTAGTCATTAGGCATTAAAATATGTACAAATATGACGAATTTTTGGTATTTAGTGATTCTTAAATAGAAAGCTCAAAGAAACACTTTTTTAGATGATATGAATGTTATATACATTTTAATCTGTTGATATTTGTCATGTTTGTGAAGTATTAATTACTGGTAATTGTATAGATAACTCGACTGAAATTAAAAATTACGTCACTTTCTGAAGATATGCTTCGTCATATCCATGATTCAGAAGTTTGTAGCTACTATTAACAATAGTCAGGTGAACCAATCTCAATGCAGATTTGCTGGTCGAAATGTTAACAACGTAGAAAGTCTTTTAAGTAGGCTTACGTGTGTGAACTTTCTGCCATTGATTTGTACGTGTGTTTGCATCTTGAAAACATCGCAGTTAATACGTTTCTGGCACTTAGCAACACCCTTTTGGATTGCCATTTTGTAAACCAAACACCATTATGGTGTTTTCGATTGGTCATCGACTCTCCAGAGGTAACAGCTTAAAAACTTCAGCTATCGACCAGCGAGAGCATCTTTATTTATTTTTGTCTGAAAGAGAAAATTGTCCAAATACATCTTAGATTTTCAAGGAGTTTTCCATGATGCGGATTCATACATTGGATTTCTCTTTCTAGAAATGACATTTTGTTAAAACCTTGAAAACAATGATCGTATGTATGGTTCAAATGATGTTCGTACATGCTTATTCCGCGCTTCGCGCGTACTGGCACATCAAATACCAATTTTCACCACATTTTGCCCATTTTGAGCTAAAATTGTCTGAATGTCCCTATTATACCGGCACAAAATTTGCTCGCCCCTTCCATGCTTTATTCAGCATCCAAATCAGAATCAGTGTCGCTCGTTTAATTGATATGGTTAGAAAGTACAAATGGCCAGATAAAGACCTCGCACTATGAGACAATCAAAATTGTGCAAATTCAATATTGGCATTCATCTGACACACATAACTATTATGATCTATAGTGGTTTAAATGGATGTGTACGTAATTCATTTGAATATCTTTATTGATTAAAAACCTTAGCTATGATGTTCAAGCTAATTAAGCGTAAGTCCTGGAATGCTGCACTATTTCTATGCCGTGGGCACCATCCTCTACCAAAAGCAAATACGATGAGCTACCTTCTTTCCATTATACATGCTTACCTGTCAGTCACTAGCGCTACAGTTCTTTAACCCGCAATATGAATGTACAAACACATGGAATAAACACATCTTCAGCATCCAGAGATCAACTTGTAAGATTTTATTTGTATACTGTAAGTTATTAAGCTGAGCTCTCATAGTAGGTTGACAGAGTGACAAAGGGGGCGTATGTGTCTTTTGAATCTGGATTGGTTCGAACCCATAAAGGTTTGCCGCAATCCATAATATTCACAAGAGGACTATGATGACCGATTCGAAACTGCTCATTGTGTTTACATGGCTCAGTAAAATTTACGTAATAGATCATTAAACTTTTAAAAGCCCTAATTTAAATAAAATATATCATTCATCGGTCGACACTTATGCAATATTTTATGTGCTTTACTAACACGGAGCATCAAATAGTATTTGAAACTGTTTTAGAAAACTTTAAATTAAGGAAACTGCAAAATTATCTCTAACATGCCTATAAATGGCCCAATCTATAAAATATGGTTTTAATGTGAACATCAAAGTTCAATGCTTTATTTACCCTGTTTTGATTACGCATTGTTTTGATATGTTACTATTAGTATTACTAGGTATATCACCTCAAAAATAATCGCAGCAGAAACGCGTTATTTAATGTTCCTACATTATTAAGCTTTATTAAAGCATCAAAAATCAAAAAAACAGAATTGAAATCGGTCAATGCATTGTGATGTAATGTCAATTTAAAGATGCTCGTAGATGGAATGAAATCCTGCCACAAATGGCTGTAATGACAAAATTGGCACATTTCGAGATTTTGAAGGTTTATTTGGACGCTTGCTTTGAAAACAGCGTTAATTTAAATAGCACATGTTAAATGCCTATCTTTCCTGACTTCGTTACAGAAAACAAAATTAAAAAATCCATCATTGAATAATTATAATAAATTAATCAAATATACTATTTTAGCCATTTCGGCCAATCTGCAGACAAATTAAATCTCAAAAATGACTAAGTTCAGCTTATTAATATGCAAAATTGATGCCAATAGAAAACCGTACATGATATAAAGGTGCGGTTTTTTTGCACACATATGTATACAAAGTTCTTTCAATTGATGACAAAAAATACACAAAAAGTAATTAATTATGCAAATTAGGTAATTACAGCTAATTATGTATTTATGATATTATTATGCAAATTAGGCATGAGTAATTTTGGTTTTTTTTCAATATTTAATGAACGTCTGTTCATTCATCATAAATCTTTTAAGTATGATCCTGTTATGAGGTTGAATAAATGAACTGCAGTTAATTATTTAAAAACAATACAAAAAAGTTTGACATTTTGACGGTGTCTGGAATATAATTTTCATTTTTACTATAAACATGGTATGTGTCACCATTACTCAAAGCCAAGTCCGAAAAGTAAAAATTAAAATTCAGTTGCAATGAGACTTTAAATTAACATTTTGTCATCTGGATTAACATGGGAGGATAATCGGTAAAATGAACAGCAATTTTAATTTACCGCGTATACAAAAATAGTATGGCCTTGGACACACACACTGGCTTAGAGCTATTGTGGTTTGAAACTTTCCCTAAAAAAAAACATTGATTAATGTTTTGCTTCAACTGGTTTTAGGAAAGTGTTTCATTTGTTGTCGACGGAATTAATTTACATGCTAAGAAAGATTAGTATTTCAGCTAAATGGTGGTAGTTCCTTTACTTCAGTAGGCCTATATTTACTGATTTATGAGCGATCTTCAAAAATCCATAAAAACAGGCAGTAGTTCTTAAACAAAACAATTTTTTAATTTGGGGGGACCCGATGGTAGCCTCAGGAAGGCTTCACACACCATATATTAAAAATTCAAACAATTTGGATAAATGAAGCATATGAAGAAATTCATTTATCGACATGGATGTTTTCTAAAATTGGCCAAATTTGAAGCGCGCCCTTTTCAATTCACTGTTATGCTTGCATGCACAGTGTAGCAGAATTATTGTGCAGCCACTGTGACATACCTAGTATTACGGAAACTGCTAAATTTACATTACTGTAGCGATCTATAGCAGGTTAGTTATTGTTCAACTATTAAAGATTGTTTTTTACAAAACCAATATAATAGTGGTGAAATGATGATAAAAGTCACAACCTGACGTTTCATCCGTGTAAAAACAATCTATAATAGTAGCTAAGTTTATTCAGGACTGCAAGTTAAAAGATTATTTGTATGACACCAATATTGATACAAAAGCGCGCGCTATCCGCCACGTTCGTTACGCGTTACGAGTCAATTGCTGCGTAATTATCCGAATAGCATCACTGCCCCCAGTCCAGCCACGGTATAATTAGTCATATGTACGTTCAATGTGCTTCAAAAGAAAGTCCATTACCCTACATTAGCATATTACTAGGGTTGTTTGCTCTCTGATACTGCCACGCAATCATAGATTGCACTAATGTGGATTTGGGTTTTGCACATACTGTTATTTAAAAAAAAGATTTTGCTTAAAATTCAGTATTGTGACAATTAGCATAATGTATAACATGTATAAAGAGATGTCCAAATACTGTACGGGAGTCATTTAGTTCTCGTGATAGTTCGAAGGACTAGAAGATCGTTCAAAATAAATCCCTTTATTACAATTTTGAGTGCAAATACAAACCTTTGGTAAAACTAGGAATACGACGCTCTTAAAAACGGGATTCGACTCATCCATTTCATTTAAAGCTGTCATACCAGCACTGACATGCCAAATAACCATATTGTTTTGTCATAATAGCGCTATTTGTATGACATATATATCCACACCTAACCATTTATCAAGTCTCACTTACCCAAAACTAAAACGTCAGCAGTCACATCATCATTCACATGAAATAGTTCTATCTCTCCATCCACATACTTTCGGCAGATTCGTAATGAAAGAGTGTTGATTATTCTTTGTTTATTTTTCTACACAAGCAACTTGATATTCTCCAAACATTCCACCATTAAATTGGCGCGTTTGTTTAGTCACACGAATGTTCTAAATATCGAACATTGAATATGTTGTTCAACACCTTTCTATCATGCCTATCAAAGTAAATAACAGTGTTGTAGTCGAGACCGGCCTATCCGAGACCATGACCGAGACCGAGACCAGGCAGTCCGAGACCGAGACCAAGACCGAGACCGGCTGGTCCGAGACCGAGACCAAGACCGAGACCGGCATGTCCGAGACCAAGACCGAGACCGAGACCGGGCTTGAAAAATGAACAGTGGTGCTGGAAGCAATAAAATTGATGGGGGTCAGGGAACAAGCATTTGCCTATTTTGGTCGGTTTTATTGACTTTTTTGTGCGCACGAAACGTGCAAAAAAATGTGCCCAAAATATAAACAAATACACAAGTTTATAGAACTTTATGGTGCGCGTTTATCATGTTGCACGTTTTATTTAACGTTATCCGCTATTTACATTTGAGCAAATGTTAAGAAATACGATGTGTTGCTTAAAATAGATTTTAACGGAGCTGTAAATATAATCTAGAATTTTGGAGATTGAGATAGAGTTTGTTTATGATGAGTTTATACGATATTTTGAACAATAATTGGGCCTTGTTATAAATAATTGAGTAGGTCTTGTGGTAAAAATGTGAAAGCTATTTAGAGATAAATTTTTAGTTCATCTTTAATGATTCAATTTATGAAAACTGAGCAGAATTAAGGGCTGCCAAATTACCAGAATGGTGCTATTTTACTGGTCTCGAAGCCGGTCTACCGAGACCTCGAGACCAGGAGGGCCGAGACCGAGACCAAGACCGAGACCAGCAGGTCCGAGACCGAGACCGAGACCAAGACCAGGCTTAGCTGGTCTCGAGACCGAGGCCGGTCTCGAGACCTACAACACTGGTAAATAAACTTTAGCTTTTAAATCTGACGCAACATAAGATTCCACATTATACTGGTGTGCTCTTGAACAGACCGAATATGCCAAATGTGAAGATTCATTTTGCCTTACAGCGCTGAAATCAAAATACCAAATCAGATTCCTTTTGATCTAAAAGCATTTTACGCATTCGTAAGAGCCAAATAGAAGTAGTAGGTTTAAGCTTGCGCCAAGTTAAATAGAAATGGCGGGATTTATGTGTAATAACGAATTTGTGCATCCGTCATGTCTAAGTTGTCAAAGATACTCGTGTGATGATTAATTGTGTATTTGATACACCCCTCTGCAAGGATAGATACCTCAGACTACTCAACAAGCATGATAAGCAGTTTACAACGGCTCTTTTTAACTGGACTTTCCAAATTTACCATGTTTTGAATACTGGGAAACGGCTTGGTATAGAATAGAGTTAAATTAAATATGAAACATAGTGAAAAGTATTTTGCTATGAGAATAGTAAGTAAGATCTCTCCAATACACAATTTGGACTCAAAAATATCTGAGGCCATTTTACTCAGCTGTGTTATGAATGTACCCGTTAAACCGGGTATGCTAACAACAATAGATCACATCCACCAATACTCATTCTGCTTGAAATAATTTTACTCCATCATTATTCATCTGCCAATGGTCAATTTCAATAAGACATTTCATCAGTTTATGCAGGAATGTGAGAGTAGGTTTATGTAGTACATGGAGCTTGAGAAATGATAAGTTGTCAGGTTTGTAGAAAATAAAGGTACAAACAATTTTTTTGAACAAAGTTTTTTACTTTGAAGGTTTCGCCTTTCATGGTCGATAGATATCATCAGAATGATGATGGGTGATACTTACTTCCTTTTGGACCTATCCCGACTGTAGAGGGTGTTTGTTTTTAATGAAGTTTTTAATGTGTGTGTGTTTGTGTGTGGGAAGCTGATAGTCTGGATGTGAAACTATGTTGTGGATTGTGTGGAGAAATATGATGGGTTGTGCTGAAGTGTGGGGGTGCGTTTGTGGGTCGGGTCTGTGTATGTACAGGGATGAGTTTGTTTTGGAGTGTTTGCAGGGATATAGGTGAGTATTGTGAATTTGTGACTATAATCTTCGTATGGTGTATTCAACTGAATTCTGCTTTAGTAAGCGCAATTAATTTATTTTAGTAATCTATAATTGTGATTTTCAAGATAAATTTAGTTTTGATGTCTTTTGATGTCATTTATCATAATTGTTATATTTCACGTAATTTGGCCCTTTGGCCTTCGTGCCACGAAGTGAAATAAAATGATTCTGAATCTGAATCGGATAGATAGCACCAATGTTGGTTTAGGTTTTGCACAGACTGCTATTCTAAAAGCATTTGCTTAGATTCAGAGCAGTATTTTGAAGAGAAGCATATAGAAAATGTAAGTACCTTACTGAATCTTTTTGTTCACGAGCTACAACAAAAGAAATCCATGCATTACAAATTTGCAATTCAAACATGGCTTTGGTAAAAGTATCCGATGTTGTTAATAAACGGGAGTCATCCATTTCATGCAAAGTTGTCACACCAGTATTGTGTTACTACACAGTCATGCCAAATAACCATATTGTTTTGTGATAAATAGCGTTGTATGACAGATATACCCACACCATTGCATTTATAAAGTTTCACTGCACCCCAAGGGCAACATCTCAGCAGTCACATCATATTTACAGGAAATAGTTCGCCATACTTACAGTGGTTTCGCAAATAAAAGTGTTTATTTTCTGTACAAGCAACTTGATAATATTTTTGCTGAACCATGAAATAGTCTCAGCCTATATTCATGATATTAGTCTAACTTTGGAACAATTGCGAATCAAGCAACTCCCCCTTACATACTTACTTAACTTACTTACCGGAGTGGTGTCAAGTGAAAGAAAACAAAAGTAAAGAATATAATTAAAAAAATATTTTCTCCACCAGGGGAAACACTCCTCATAAGACCAGGGTCAATAATATTCCTTTAAAAGACCCAGGTCAATATTCATAACTTGGGGTCTTTTCTACATTAAATATCTCGAAAACAATACAAAAGTGTGACCTCGGGACCCGGGTGGTGTCACGTGAAAGGTGGTGTCACGTGAAGTCCGAAACGTGTGACAGTAGTAGTATGCCACAATATATTGCCGAAGCCCCATGGTTCAGCTATTGTGCGGTAACCGCTCTAGTTGTTTGACGAAAGCAACTTGATATTGTCTAAATATTGCACCTCTAAAATGACTTCAAAGCAAATTGGCGCGTTCGTGGAGTCAAAGGAATGTTGTTCTTACCATCGAGCATTCAAAATGTTGCTCAACACATTTCTAAACTTTAGCTTTTATACCGGAGTGTTCTTGAACAGGCCGAATATGCCAAATGTGAAGATTCCTTTTGCCTTACAGCGCTGAAATCAAAATACCAAATCAGATTCCTTTTGATCTGAAAGCCTTTTCTCATTCGTAAGAAGGAAATAGAAATGGTGGGTTTAAGCTTGCGCCGAGTTAAATAGAAATGGCGGGGATTTATGTGTAATACCGAATTGTGCGTCTGTCCTGTCTATGTTGTCAAAGACATTTCAAATCGTACGATTAAAGTTGTATTTTGATATACTCCTCTGCAATGATTGAAACCTCGGGCCACTCAACATATGCTTTTGTCGTGGACAAGACTTTGATAGGCAGTTTTACAACGGTTCGTTTTAACTTGATTTATCGAATTTGCTAAATACCGGCTTGGGATAGAATAGAGTTACCTTTGAGATAACAGATATGCAAAGGTTTGAACATTAACATGATTAAAGGGCATTCACAGATTTTGCGGACGGTCGGCTAAAATGTCATTTTTTAAACCTTGAAGTATTATACGTATGTTAAAGGGGTACTATACCCATTGAATTTTTTTGCGGTTTTTTTGCATTTGTGAAGAAATGAGAAAACAATTGGACAAAGTGGTATGCAAAATGAAGGAGCACATCTTCTAGTTTTATCGGTGGCATCGGTATCAATGTAGCTTACATGCTTTTAAAGGTAGAAGCCAAAAAAATGGCACATCAATGATGTACCACGTTTTGGCTTCTGCAGCATCCCTTCAGTATCTCCCAGGAGGTGTTGGACATACTGTAAGTACAGTGTGCGTGGCCGTCCCGGATTGATCTTGTTTTCCATGTCCTTGGTGATTACCCATGACTCGCACCCGTATAGAAAGACAGTAACACAAGTTGTCTCAAACAGCTTGATTTATGTTTGGATGGGCTTTATAAAGGCGTTCCAGTTTCCAGAGAGCTGCCCAGGGTAGTGTTTTTCTTCTTTTTAGGTCTCCAACACTAGAGCCCATCTTGAAACCCAACTTGAAGTCTGCGACATGGTTCATGGTACTACCATAGACTTCAAGTGCTGGCTGAGCGTTACAGTTTGCAGTCATGTATTCTGTCTTAGGTGCGCTGATGACAAAGCCTAGATCAACTGCTGCAGTTGCAGTCCTAGTAAGCTGTGATTGAGCCCGGGCTATTTAAGATTCCAACAAGGCAATATCATCAGCAAAATCCAGGTCATTCAGTATCCTAGCAGGATACCTGCTTAACCGACGTGGGTAGGTAACAATTCCAGCGTCAATTCAAGAAGTTGATTTCTTCAGAAGGTAGTCTACCAGGATAATGAACAGGAATTGTGCCAACACATCACCCTGAAGCACCCCATTTGTTACTTGGAAAGGCTCTGCGATACTTCCATCTACCATAACGGCGCTATTGGAGTCCTTGTAGAGCACCTGGATGGTATTGACAACAGCCTTTGGTATTCCATAATACCACAGCACTGAAAACATGACAGACCTGTTGATGGAGTCGAAGGCTTTTTGAAGTCCACACAAGTGACTGTTAAAGTGAAGTTGGTACTCATTGAAGCCTTCCATGATCCTCCTCATAATGTGTATTTGCTGAGCACAGCTGCGACCTGATCTAAAGCCAGCCTGGTTGCTTCTCAGTAAAGGATCAATGTGAGGTCGGATCCTGTTCAGCAATAAGCGAATTACCACGGTAGTTTGTCATGAGAGAGAGGTCGCCTTTCTTTGGTAGAGGAATGATTACATTTGTGAACCATTGACGTGGCGGTGTCAGCGTTGAGAATACTTCCATACAGAATTCAAGAATCATATCAGTCATGCTATCCCCTCCTCCCTGAAGTGGTTCAGCAGTTATAGCACAGTCCAATGTTGCTGCCTTGTTGGTCTTCATGGCTGCTATTGCTTCGACTACTTCTTCACGAGTTGGGGGGCTCAGTGATAATAGGAAGATCTCTTGGAAACAGCTTCAACACTCTTATGACATCTGTGAATGTGCTTGGACATGACCAGACCCACTCCTCCGTGCCTTTGCTTGGTAGCAGAAGAGCACCATCTGACAATTATAAGAAAGCACCCATTTATTTATTTTTTTAAATCTTCATCCTACCTGTGCTACTTTCTTCTTCACCGTATACCCTTAAACTTAAAATGGGTCACTTCGTTTTACCTTGTCATTGCTTGGGGTTAGCGAATTAATAAAAATTCAGTTGTTAATGTGGTTGCCAAGTCAGGTTGGCATTTCAGTATTACCGTCTTGATGAGGGCGTCGTAGAACTCACTTCATGTAATAGTATTATTTTACCAGATTGTTACCGTAACAAATTGGACGGTATTTTTGCTAAAGGTATATAAAATCAATAGTCGTATACGATCTGGCTAATTTTTATGGTAAATAATATTGGTATTTTATTTCACGACACCTTCGTTAAAACAAAATGTTATTGCAATATTCTTAAACAAATTCATCAGGAATGTTCATAGAAGATTGTTAGTTGTGATATCATACGAATTGTCCAATAAAATATCCACTTACTTCCAGACGTTTCGGAAAATGTCAGTTTCCTTTTTTGATGCTATTGTTGTAATGACGATCTGTGTACAGCTGATGTTGACTGCTGCTCACTGAAGTCAACAAGATCAATGCTGCTGCTTGGTAACCAATTGTTGCCAATTGATTTGCTGTCACTTATCAGATCGTCAAAAACGTGACTTAAGTTGTATTGCCCCTCGTCTATGTTCATGGTGTTGCCCCGCTTCCTTATGGTGATTGCTTCTTTAATCCATCTTTTTTTAAATATCACACCATGAACAGGGACGAGGAGCAATACAAATTTTGTCACGTTTTTGACGATCTGATAAGGGAGAGCAAATCAATTGGCAACTCGGATATTTGTTTGGACTAATCGTATGAAATCACAACTAACAATTGTTACTGCAATTCTTCCAAAGACATGGTTTCTCGACAAAAGAGCCTTCGCTGTAGGTGGACGAAGAATAATTTTTATTTTCCTAAGATAAAAATTACTTTCCAACCAGGAGTGCTCTTCAACAGGCCAAATGTAAAGATTCCCTTTTCCTTACAGCGCCGAAATCAAAATACCAAATCAAATCCTTTTGATCTAAAAGGTTGTTTTCTCCTTTGTAAGAGGGAAATAGAAATGGGTGGGTTTAAGCTTGCGCTGCGTTAAATAGAAATGCCGGGATTTATGTGTAATAACGAATTTGTGCATCCTTCATGTCTATGTTATCAAAGATACTCCAAATCATACAATTAAATTGTGCATTTGATACACCCTATGCAAGGATAGAAACCTCAAGCCACTCAAAACAATGCTTTTGTCATGTTTGTCGTCGATAAGACTTTGATAAGTAGTTTTACAACGGATATCTTTTACTTGATTTACAAATTTGTAAGGGCATTCAGATATTTTTGTGGTTATGATTATTGCAAATTGCACATTATCGCAAGCCAGATAATTGTTTTATCATTTAATTTCCTTTTAAGGATATTAAAACATCTGCAAACATGTACTATATAATCTCAACCAAGCACACGATTTCTGATCAAAAATTTGAACTCAACAACATTTCTTTTGAAATATTTGAGGCCATTACATGCAACTACAGATCATATTGTGCGACAGACTAATAGAATTAAGTGTTATGGATGTACCCGTTATACCGGGTTTGCTAACAGCAATATCGCATCCATCAATATTTTCATCTGCTTGTAATAATTTTACTCCATCATTATTCATCTGCCTATGGTCAATTCCAATAAGTAATTGATGGAAGCAAGGAGCTTAAGAAAACGGATAATAGTTGTCGTTGTGGGAAAAAAATCAATTACACCACGATGATCCAAATACCGTAATTTTACTGGAATTTTACAACATTTGTCATGATAATCATATATGGTGCTATTACCCGAAAACATTCTCGATAAGCGAATTTTGATATTTGAGAAATAAATCCCAATATGCAACGATGTTTAAAACTTCTATTTACGACCTTTTTCAAATTTGAAATAGCACACATCGGACATTGATATAAAATATCATCCTATTTATTCTTGTTATCTTCATCCTACCTTCGCTACTTGTTTCTACTCTTAAACCCAACTGATGTTGAAAATGGGTCGCTTCGTTTTACCCTGCCATTGCTTGGGGTTAAAGAATTAATATAAATTCAGTTGTTGATGTGATTGTCAAGTCAGGTTGGCGTTTTAGTATTACCATCTTGATGAGGGCGTCGCAGCATTCACTTCCTGCGAATATGCGTTAGTATTCATTTGCCAGATTGTTTCCGTGTCAACTTGGACGATATTTTTGTTACTATAAAGTATAGACAAATCAACAGTCATCTACTGTACGATCTACCTAAGTTTGTGAGGTACATAATACAATATTAGTATTTAACTTCATGACATCTTCGCTTAAACATTAATTTCACAATTTTAGCTGTCATTCCAATACATGGTTTTCACGACAAAAGAGTCGTAGGCTGACGAAGAAATAAAAAACGCTTTTCTAACCATTCCTTGTCATTGTTTCCCATTCTCAGAACACCCGAACATGTCTGTATTGAAGTAGACTTAAGACCCGGTGACCATTAAATTTCAAGCGCTTCGCCCTCTTGTGACCAGATCAGATGTTAATCTTTGTTCCAGCCAATGACGAATAAGCACAATCCATCTTGGAACCGAGACTAATAATATTGAACGCCGTTTTGAACGCCGTATTGGCGCACGGTCCACGCACCCCAACATCGCAATCTCTCTCATGTCTCTCAAGACCTCGCGCTAATAGAAAATCAAAAACGGCGCAATTACCGGCATTCATATGACACACACCAACCACAACGGATGTGCACATAATTTGTTTGAATATCTTAGTTGATTAAAAGCCTTAGCTATGATGTTCAGGCTAATTAAGCGTAAGACCAGAAATGCTACACTTTTTCCATGCCGTTGGCACCATCCTCAACCAGAAATCATATACATTGTGGGGAAACCATATACTTTCTTTAGCATTCGCTTACCTGTCAATCACTACTCGAACAGCTAAGGTGTAATGAGTACGTGCACCCCGGGGTGGTGAATGTTCAAAATGGTCTCCCAAAAATCGTTTCCCTTTTCAACATGACAAAATATCTCATTTTCATGTACATTACCATACATATTGCTAGGGTTGTTGAGTTGATCAACAAAGGCAAGGGACTGGTATATCGATGTGTTTGAGCGAACTGCATACACTAAGTTCAATAGCCTTATGTAAAGTGGCGGGAGTGCATACTGTCAGGCAATGACGTATTCATAGATAGTACCAATGTTGATTTAGGTTTTGCACACTGCTATTCTAAAAAAAACCATTTGCTTAGATTCAGATCAGTATTGTGAAGAGTAGTATAAAAGAGAAATTTAGTACCTTACTGAATCTTTTCATTCTCGAGCTACAATAAAAGAAAACCATGCATTACGAATTCATTGCAATTCAAACCTTAGGTAAAATTATCCGATATTCTTAATAAACGGGAGTCATCCATTTCGTTCAAAGCTGTCACACCAGTTTATTGTGTTACGGCACAGTCATGCCAAATAACCATAATGTTTGTGATAATTAGCGTTGTATGACCGATCGTGAAGGTAGTACCGATATGTCCACACCATTACATATTTATCAAGTTTCACTCACCCCCAAGAGCAACATCCCAGCAGTCACATCATTATTCTATTTTTCATACACATACTTTCGGTCGATTCGTAATTGAAAGAGCGTTGATTAGTCTTGTCTTTGTTTATTTTCTACACACGCAACTTACTATTCTTCAAATATTGCACCTCTAAAAAGTTTGCAAAGTAAATTGGCACGTTCGTGGTGGAGTAAAGGAATGTTCTTAACATCGGGTATTGAAAATGTTGTTCACATTCTACCATGTCTATCAAAAGCGAATAATAAACTTCAGTCTTTAAATCTGGAGCAACATTTATGCTGCAGTACTTTTGAACAGGCCGAATATTCCAAATGTGATGATTCATTTTGCCTTATATTAATTTTTTAATCAATTATTTTAATCAACTGAGAAGCATAGCGATAATTATCGACATCCATCGGTTATCGGTTATTATATAGTTCTTTACGACTTCAAAACACACAATTTGTGACAAAATATTTGGACTCAAAAGCACCGAAAAATCGGAATGTTCCATGAAGTTCAACAACATATCTTTTTCAATTTATGAGACCATTGCTAACAGCAATATCACATTCATATTTTCATCTGCTAGAAATAATTTTACTCCATTATTATTCATCTGCCTATGGTCAATTTCAACAAGACATTTCATCAGTTTCTATAGTGCACGGAGCTTAAGTAAGCAAAGTAGCATTACCCCTAAGCCTAGATCAAGCCTCAAATAATGTTGTTTAAATGCAGATAGATCATTTTATTCTTACATGGAATCATGATTCTACAAAATACTACTAAAAGTACAAAGCATGGTGACAAAAAACAAAAAACAAAAACAAAAACAAAACAAAAACAAAAAATTATTAAAGTATCGAAATTTTTAAACAACAAACTGTTGTCTTCTCTCATGCTTACAATTTACACACAACTATTTATTTATGAAATGAAACCAACCGGTGATTCCAAGGGATGACAAGACGAGTAGTGTCTGTCACAGAGCGTAGACCTGGTCTAGCTGATTGGTAAATGGTAATGCAGTCTGTGAGGTATGAAGGAGCCTGATCTTTAAGCGAATTGAAAATGTACAGAAGTGTCTTGAAGGCGATTCTATTTAAACCATGTTAATTGGGAGCCAATGAAGACTAGCGAGAAGAGGAGTTGTAGAATGACGGCGAGCAACTTGAAAGATTATGCGAGCAGCCCTGTATAAAGTATGGTGACAAAAACAAAAACAAAAAACAAAACAAAAATAAAAAGATATTCAAGTATCGAAAATTTTAAACAACAATCTGTTTCTCTTCTCATGCTTACAATTTACACACAACTATTTATTTATAAAATAAAAGTTTTTAAAAAATAATGGAATAAATTATGTTATATATTATGTCTATTTCTTAAAAAAAACATTGCTATCCTATGAATGCTTAGCCTGTGATATTACAATAATGTACACGCACTATTAAACCTAACGATATTTTTGTAAATACAAGTATACAAGACATATTTTAACCTACATCAATTGATTATTTACATGCTACTTTTGAAGTTTCTGACCATTTTCATTTTTTACATTTCGAAAGCAGCAAGAGCAACAATTTGATTACAAAACGCAATTTGATTACAAAACGATATAATTACTTGCAGTGAAACAGTGAAATGTTTTAGAAGTTAAAACCAAAATCTTATGAAATGTTTTCGGAAAGTAGACTATTATCACTTTCTTCCCGAATTCTCTCATGCAATAAGCCGTTTCTTGACCGCATACCCTTAAACTTAACTGAGTTTGAAAATGGGTCGCTTCGTTTTACCCTGCCATTGCTTGGGGTTAACGAATTAATATAAATTCAGTTGTTGATGTGATTGTCAAGTCAGGTTGGCATTTCCGTATTGCCATCTTGACGAGAACGCCGTAGCATTCACTTCCTGTGATAGTGTGTTTTTGTTAGAGTGTTACCAAAACAGGTTGCGCGATATTTTTACTAAGATAAAAGTATATAAATATTATACGATCCTTTCACAATATTTCAAAATACCGTAGTTTTCACGACAAAATGGTCTTATCTAGTGTCAATTGTAAATTGACGAAGAATGATACTAAGTTTACAAAACAGCTTTCCAACCATTCCTTGTCAATGTCTGCGACACGTGTTACACGGACATGTATGAATTTAGAGGGTGTTCCCAGAACACACGAACATGTTTGAAGTTAGAGGGTGTTCTCAGAACACAACACATATTACAGTCTTTCTTTGCAGGCTTAATTTAGTTATATGTACCATCAGATGGAGGCTGTTTCCGTAAATCTTGAAATAAACTCCATGCGAATGCCATACCCATAATCTGTGAGAACGAACATAAATTTACAAAATATTAACATGAGTATTGCTGGTTTCACCTGAATATTAACGACATATATACCATAACACATCCACCCCACAACTCTCCCAACCATAGCCCCACCTACCTCCACGCCAACCCCCACACACATTAAAGCTTTTGGATATATTATAAAAACTTATACCGGGGTATCAAATGAAAGACACAAGACGTGTTACTGCCGAACAACATTGAAAGATATTGTATATTAGTTTTACTGGACGACATAAGAATGTTCCATAATATCCCAGCAAACACAAAGCATTTAAATGTCGGGTAATTTTAAGGCATATAAAGGGAATAAAACTTTTTAATAACATTAAAACACTTTTGGAACACACGAACAAAAACAAGGAAACACACCCCATTAAAAATCATGAAGACAGTCACAGGAAACAATAACATGCTATATTCACAAGTTTAATAAGATCGTAATAAATACTCGGCAAAAGAGGTAGGACGACATTATTTCTTACCACATGTCACCTCTTCTTCTACCCCTAGACTCTTCCCCCTCTCTATTCCTCTTCTATATCTCTTTTACTCACTCCATCTCTTTCTCTCTCTGTCTTTCTCCAACCTCTAAGAAAAAACTTTGGATACACTTACTTGGAAGAAAGCAACACTGACACCAATAACACCCAAAACGTTGATGTTTTGTTGAAGTTCCATTTCAAGAGCTTGAACACACCCCTAGTATAACGGAAAAAGAAAAGAAGATTACTTTATAACTAAGGCTTATGTTTTCAACGTAGGTTCGGTAAATCTTAATTTTGCATGTAATGTCCTCGTTTTGCATAAGCGACTTATCGCCGCTGTTTTACCACTCAAAAGCGTTTGTATGGACTACTCAAACCAGTGCAAAAGTAAGGTATCTTCTGAGAAACTCCACTCGAGCACGTGGGAAACACCCGATGCTGAAGTGTATTACTTCGGTTCAGGGCGGGTTAAATGATAGTTTACTTACACCCTGATGCTTTTGTTCAGGGGCTGTTACTAATACTTTACTTATTCCTTGATACTTGAGTTCAGCAGTTGTTACTGATACTTTACTTACCCCTTGATACTTGGGTTCAGGGGTTGTTACTATAATACTTTACTTATTCCTTGATACTTGAGTTCAGGTGTTGTTACTAATACTTAACTTACCCCTGGATACTTGGGTTCAGTGTTTGTTACTGATACTTTACTTACCCCTTGGTACTTGGGTTCAGCGGTTGCTACTGATACTTTATTTATTCCTTGATACTTGAGTTCAGAGGTTGTTAATACTACTTAAAGCCATATTATAACATTTGCTGAGGAAGACGCCCTCACTGAATTTTTAAAATTCCTTTTTTACACGATTAAATTGTACTTTATTAAACCAATACACCCTGCAAAAAATCAAGACTCTAGGTGCTGTAGTTTTGTCAAAATCCGAGATTTTGAATAAAACGCCAGAACCGGCGCTTTATTATTACGATGGAATTATTAGTCGAACGCATACACGATGTTCATAACACACAGTACGTACACGGCGTGCGGGACGGTGATATCCCAGCAAACACAAAACGTTTTCGACATCATTCGCAAAAGGTTATAAAAGGTTGTCAGAAAACGTTTAAATGTCGGGTTATATAAAGGGTATATTGAGAGTATAAAACGTTTTCATAACCTTACAAAACATTTTTTGATAATCTACTGCTCAGCAAACAAAAATGTTTTACAGAAAACGTTTAAATGTCGGGTTATGTAAAGGGTATAAAAACGTGTTAATAACATTCCAAAAACATTCTTGAAAACTTGATACAAAACATTGTAAACAGAATGTTATTTTAGGGTTGAAAAAATATTGTGCGAAAAATGTTTGCCCAAAATATTTTCAATAACGTTTTAAAAACGTTTTCATGACCTTTATATAACCCGACATTTAAATGTTATTAAAATGTTTTGGAAAAAACATTTTAAGAACATTTCTGTGTTTGCTGGTTCAAATATTTTAACATAATGTTATTTAAGTATTGACACAATATTTGGCAAAAATGTTTGCAAAAATAGTTTACAATAACATTTTTTGAAAACATTTAAAAATATTGTTGTAGTGTGTTTTCATACAAAACGTTTTAAAACGTTATCATGACCTTTATATAACCCGACATTTTAATGTTATTAAAACGTTTTTACCTAAACCAAAAGCCAAAATATAACTTCTTTAAAACGTGTTTAAAACGTTTTTGTGTTTGCTGGGATACACAACAAAGGGTCGTACCACAACATGACCGAAGGAGTGGTACGTATTGGTGACATGTGCGCTGGTAGTAAATTCCAATTTTCTTTGCTTTGCCGGCTTTGTTCGGCTCAAAAATAAAAGGGGATATATCTGACAGTAAAAGCTAACATTTTATGGCAAAGAAATGCTAATCTATTTTGTTTGAAAATGTTATAATATGGCTTTTAACTTATCCCTTGGTCCCAGCAAACACAAAACGTTTTCGACATCATTCGCAAAAGGTTATAAAAGGTTGTCAGAAAACGTTTAAATGTCGGGTTATATAAAGAGTATAATAAGAGTATAAAACGTTTTCATAACCTTAAAAAACACTTTTTGATAATCTACTGCTCAGCAAACATAAATGTTTTACAGAAAACGTTTAAATGTCGGGTTATATAAAGAGTATAATAAGAGTATAAAACGTTTTCATAACCTTAAAAACACTTTTTGATAATCTACTGCTCAGCAAACATAAATGTTTTACAGAAAACGTTTAAATGTCGGGTTATATAAAGGGTATAAAAACGTTTTAATAACATTCCAAAAACATTCTTGAAAACTTGATACAAAACATTGTAAACAAAATGTTATTTTGGGGTTGAAAAAATATTTTGCGAAAAATGTTTGCCCAAAATATTTTCAATAACGTTTTAAAAACGTTTTCATGACCTTTATATAACCCGACATTTAAATGTTATTAAAAGGTTTTGAAAAAAAACATTTTGAGAACATTTCTGTGTTTGCTGGGTTCAAATATTTTAACATAATTTTATTTAAGTATTGACACAATATTTGGCAAAAATGTTTGCAAGAATAGTTTACAATAACATTTTTGAAAACATTTAAAAATATTGTTGTAGTGTGTTTTCATACAAAACGTTTTAAAACGTTATCATGACCTTTATATAACCCGACATTTTAATGTTATTAAAACGTTTTTACCTAAACCAAAAGCCAAAATATAACTTATTTAAAACGTGTTTAAAACGTTTTTGTGTTTGCTGGGGTACTTGTGTTCAGCGGTTGTTACTGATACTTTACTTACCCCTTGATACTTGAGTTCAGCGGTTGCTACTGATACTTTACTTACCCCTTGATACTTGGGTTCAGTGGTTGTTGCTGATACTTTACTTACCCCTTGATACTTGCGTTCAGGGGTTGTTACTGATACTTAACTTACCCTTTGATACTTGGGTTCAGCGGTTGTTACTAATACTTTACTTACCCCTTGATATTTTGGGTTCAGCGGTTGTTACTGATACTTTACTTATCCCTTGATACTTGAGTTCAGCGGTTGTTGCTGATACTTTACTTACCCCTTGATACTTGGGTTCAGGGGTTGTTATTGATACTTAACTTACCCCTTGATACTTGGGTTCAGCGGTTGTTACTAATACTTTACTTACCCCTTGATATTTGGGTTCAGCGGTTGTTACTGATACTTTACTTACCCCTTGATATTTGGGTTCAGCGGTTGTTACTGATACTTTACTTACCCCTTGATACTTGGGTTCAGCGGTTGTTGCTGATACTTTACTTACCCCTTGATACTTGCGTTCAGGGGTTGTTACTGATACTTTACTTACCCCCTTGATACTTGAGTTCAGCAGTTGTTACTGATACTTTACTTACCCTTGATCATGTTGATACTTGGGTTCAGTGGTTGTTACTGATACTTTACTTACCCCTTGATACTTGGGTTCAGCGGTTGTTACTGATACTTTACTTACCCCTTGATACTTGGGTTCAGCGGTTGTTAATGATACTTTACTTACCCCTTGATACTTGGGTTCAGCGGTTGTTACTAATACTTAACTTATTCCTTGATACTTGGGTTCAGGGGTTGTTACTAATACTTTACTTACCCATTGATACTTGGGTTCAGGGGTTGTTACTGATACTTTACTTATCTCTTGATACTTGGGTTCAGCGGTTGTTACTGATACTTTACTTACCCCTTGATACCTGGGTTCAGGGGTTCTTACTAATACTTTACTTACCCATTGATACTTGGGTTCAGGGGTTGTTACTGATACTTTACTTACCCATTGATACATGGCTTCAACGGTTGTTACTGATACTTTACTTACCCCTTGATACTTGGGTTCAGCGGTTGTTACTGATACTTTACTTACCCTTTGATACTTGGGTTCAGCGGTTGTTACTGATACTTTACTTACCCCTTGATACTTGGGTTCAGCGGTTGTTACTGATACTTTACTTACCCTTTGATACCTGGGTTCAGGGGTTGTTACTGATACTTTACTTACCCCTTGATACGTGGATTCTGAGGTTGCTACTGTTTTTTCTTTACTTACCCCGTGATACTTCGACTCATTTGGGTCTTTACCACATCCAGGGAAGCTGATGAAACAACATGAGTCCGGTGTCTCGTTAGCTTGGTATAGAGAGGAAAAATGTCCCCAATCTTGATAACTATCAACGCCACAACAGAAGAGCTATGCAATGGAAGCAACGTAATATAATCATTTTGAATAATTAAAGCAAAAGAAAAAACAGTGGCAAGTCGTCATAGAATATTCTCTCGTGTTTGCGATTTCAAGACAACAAATATATTTCTCCCAAATGTGGGACACGTTCATTAAAAAAGCAACATATTTAGTTTTGGTTACCAACAAAATCAACAGATAGTTGCTGACGGTAACAGCAGCGGGCAAGTGGTGCCCAGCTAACAATTTTTCGTTGTTACAACGTTGTCTTAAAGTTATATAAAGTCGTACAAATGTAATAAATGGACGTTATCAGTACGTAAATCTGTGAACTCGTATTCGTGTTGTGACAGCGTTATTCCCGAACGTTAATGTAACGTCATTATGACGTCAAGTTGTGAACGTGGAAACAACGTCACTATGACGTTATATCAACGTCCGAAAATTACAACATGAATACGAGTTCACAAATTAACGTAATTACGACGTCCGTAGATAACGTTGTATCGGGGTCAGACCATGACATTTATACGGCGTGCTTTATACGTCGAAACAACGTCATAAATTTGCGTACTAGCGACGTCCGTAGATGACGTTGTATCTGGGTCAGTTCATGACTTTTAAACCACGTGCTTTATACGTCGAGACAACGTGATTATGACATTATATTAACATCCGGCAACAATGATGCTTAATCCCAAAAAGGGAGAGTGTATAAAAATTCAAAGTTTAGAACTTCAGGAATAGAAGTCGTTACTTTGAGTTTCACGCCTAAAGGCGATTGTGAGACAACACAATCGAGGAATTTTGTCTGGACAACAATCTTGTTGGAATGGAAGAATTAACATTCCATGGTGTCAACATCTAAACTATTTTTCAGATACGTATTTGTGTAACGTTTTCTGAACGTATTATTCAAACGTTGTCACCAGGTCTGGTCAAACATTGCATCAACGTCGAAACAACGTCATTTCAACGTCATAATGATGTTATATCAACGTCCAAAAATCAACGTCGAAAATAACGTTGTCACTACGTCCAACGTCAGCGAACGTCGTGAAAACGTAGTGTGTTAGCTGGGTGGATAGGGTTAGGGTTGGAAGTAGGGTTACTTTGTCGAACAAATTAATACAGGGCGTTCTACATTACACTTACATATGTTTGCATCTTGTCCCATGCCCTTGTAAGTCCTTGTTCACCTGTGGCGTTATATTTTTGAAGTCCACCTGTTGTTAAGTCTTGAGCAATGTAATGTGCAACTTGATTTCTGTAGGTGAAACCCATAGCAGCGATGGCAATCTCCAGGATGAATATTCCAACCAAAATGATGAAGTACTGGAATTTCAAACATACGAGTATGAAAAGCTGAAGGTTGTTACATCATTTTATTGTTTCTATTTCAACTTAGGTACTACAATCTTAGAAATATTTGTTCGAACACTTTTAAGGCCATATTGGAAATGGTCCCCCTTCTACCCCCGTACAATGTTGGCATGCCCAATATGCTCATCTTCACCATATCTTCTCCCAACATTGTTTGGTGGGGAAAGGGGAGGGGCATGCTTAAGATGAACGTTGAGACTACACTATTATAATTCTTATTTTTCAGTGACTCATATAGCGTGCGCACTATGCTAAAAAGAACATGGGAATTACAGTGGGTGTTCGAACACATTTTTTCCGGGATTGTAGTTATGATTACTTTGTTTCTGTCATAAGAATTTCTTCTTCTTCTGGCTCTTCTCTTATTTTCTGTTCTGTTATTACACTTGTCCTGTTCTAGTTCTTGGATTTCTTGTCCTTTTGCGTTGATGGTTTCCCCTTCCTCCTGATAATCTTCTCCTCCTTCCTCATAATCGTCTTATTTTCTTCTTCCCATTCGTTTATCTTTTGTTTATTCTTTTCTCGTTTGATTTGTCTTTTCTTCTTCTTTTTCTTGACTAATGTGCCTTTACTATGAAAACCTTACAAAAGTAATCCAATAACAATTTGCTGTGAAGCCCCATTTACCCCCAGGTATTTATCTCTTTCCCCTTCCCATTTGATATGCATGTGCCCTTATATTTACCGTAATTAGTAGACATGGATTTTCTTTTAAAGCACCACAACATCCCAAGAATGACACAGCCATTATGACTACCCCAACTGCGATGCACAAATTCGCTGCGTTGAGAAATGGGAAGCTGGGAAGCAAGGTTGCAAATGGACCTTCGCGATGATGTAGAAAGATACCTCCACCAAGAAGAGTCGCACCGGAGATCTATAAACAATTAAGATATTAGGAGTTGATTTACTAATATTAATCAAATTTTTTGAAGTGATTAGTCATTTTTAAAATAATTGATCAAGTACAACAATGAGAAAAGGTACATCAAAAACACTACGACTTCTTCTATAATTCACGTAAAAATTCTAAGAAATGCAGATACCAGAGGATGTATAGGTTCAGATGCAAGGGCTCACACACCTACGCATTTGCAGCCAAATTGGCAAGGTGGCATCTGATCTGCCAATGTAAGCAATGTAGGCCTACAGTAAAATTGAGATTCCTTCAAAATGTAGGCATAGAAGTAGGTGAAGTTTGATAACCAAAAAATACCAATTCCAGTGCCCACAGAAGTGTTAAACCTGCAGAACCAACTTCAATGTATGTAGCTTAAATCCATATTATAACATTTCTGTAAAAATAGATTAGTATTTATTTTCCATAAAATGTTAGCTTTTACTTTCAGATATGTCCCCTTTTAATTTTGAGCCGAACAAGTGAGGTAAAGCATAGAAAATTGGAATTTACTACTAGCGCCCATGCATGTTACTCCCGCGGTTTTAATACGGTACGATCCTCTGCGTGTGTGTATGTGTATCCCGCACGCCGTGTACGTACTGTGCATACGTGTTCGACTAACATTTCCATCGTAATAATAAAACGCCGGTTCCGGCGTTTATTCAAAATCGCGGATTTTGACAAAACTACAGCACCTTAAGTCTTGATTTTTGCAGAGTATCTTTATTGACTAAAATACATTACAATCGTGTAAAAAACAGAATTTAAAAATATTTTGAGGGCGTTCTCCTCAGCAAATGTTATAATATGGCTTTAAGTTGTACGTGTAACCTCAAAGTATGATGGCATTTATTCCTACTGAATACTGATTGCAAATGGTCATGCTAGGCCTGCTACTGTATCAATGGTGACAACGTGATGTCTTCTGCCATCTTTTCCAAAGAATTTCCCAATAAGGAAACTGACCCCCACCCATTTTATTCAGAATTTCATTATCTTGACCCGAAGATTGAGAATAAATTTAAGTTATCAATGCATATGATTGGATATTTAGCGACATCAAAGACAAAACTTATGTAAACACCTCATATTTTGTACTTACAAAGAACAAAATGTTGAATATTGCCATTGTGTATTTGATACATTTTGAACAGCCATCGAGCGCCATGATGAATCAAATTGGTTGCGTCAAAACCCTGCAAAGGATAGGAAAGAAAGATTGTTAGGAAGTTATTTATTAGTAGGCCCTAGTTCATTCATTTTGACATGGGCGGTGAAAATATATCACCATGATGACTATAATATTTGTCATTCTCTCACTATTATGATTTATACATAGTCATTATTTGACATGAACATTTAAGAGATAAATCACGATTACATTCAAAAACAAGAGATTTACAAAAGTTTGGAATTCTTGTCAATGTGTTTTATTGACTTCTAAGCACATTGGCCAACAAAATGTATCTGGAGAAGGGAGGGTATTCACATGCCTCAGATGATGAGTTCTGCACGAAACTTCCACGGATGTTTTTGAACAAACGGATACAAAACCTCTTGTTTTTTTTTACTTTTTCATGATTATAAAGCCAAATTAAAAAAATAAAATGTCATTTATTACTTAGCTACATGTATTTGAATGGGGCTTCAACTTCATCAATAGGCCCTACTGCTGTTTTCTTCATTTTTTGCCACATTTTTCATTCCATCAATACCAAATAACAATTTGAATGACTTATCCTTCACTTTTAGGCAATTTATAAACATTTTTTTTACATTTGCGCTGGGATCACTGCATGGGCCTTTAAGTCCTGTCATCCTTGTAACTATTCTGTCTGATAAAGACGTCTTTTTATACGGTATGTCACCAAAAGGACACCATTTTAGCTGATATCAATTGATGTAGGACCCCCTAGCATTAATTAATCAAAACTGATGTAACTTCATACAAGATATAGCACTATACATATTTGAAGAGTGAATTAGTCTGAGAATCTAACACAGATTTGGTGTAAAAACAACAATTTTGGAGAAAACCACAAAAAAATACACTTTTATTTTTTGGAACACACTATAGAAAAAAAAAAAAAAAAATCAAAATGTGACTTTATTGATTTTAATTTAGTAACTCTATTTCAGGGACTGGCTTCTTTTTTATACATGTATAATATGTATATGGATATTTGTCTGATTTTTTTAATTATTGACTAAAAGCCAAAATATGAATTTTTGACTAAATCACTCCAGGTCCATTTTTGACCCCGGGCTTTTCTTGGTTGAAGCATCACTTTTGTTCTAAACGACTGATTGTAGCGGAATAAAAAAAACACCATTTCATTTCACCGTTTTTGTTGTTGTTGTTGTTGTTGTTAAACATTTTCCATCCTGGAGTTAAGATCTTTTTGGGACACCCGGCAATGGTGTAACTCCCTAGTTTTCCTATAGCCTAAGATATCAATGTTGCATTTTCTGCCTTCAGATCGCGTCACAAATAGCATATTTTTTTAGAGTCTAAATAACATATTAGCATCAATAATGGGCGTATAAATTTGCCCTATAGGAAGCCAGGTAAACAGGTGATACCAATTTGTAAAAAGAAAGTCAGCAAACTTTAATTCCTTCCGATTTAGTAAACATGTATGTTTTCATCTCTCGGCTGTTGACAATCTGTTTTGAATTTTTATAAAATTTTCAATTGTGCGTGCAAAGCTTGCCACAAAACGTGTTTCAAATCTGAAATATCGGGTTTTAAGATAATTTTCAAAACATTCACAAAAGTTTGCATAAAATAATATTATTTAAATGTTTTAAAAACATTCTGTTTTAACATGTTTACATAATATTCAAAAATTGTTTACAACAACATTTTGACAACATGATAAAATCATAGTATATAGATAAAATGCTTTGGTCGCGTTTTTTATTCAAAATGTTATACAACGTTTTATGATCTTACTCATCAAATGTGACTAAAACGTTTTGACAAAGTTTTTAAAACTGACTTTCCCGTGTAATATTATTATATTTCACAGACATATAACACGTGCAATCCTAGTGGTCAAATGGTTAAAGGATACGCCTTAATCTGTATCTTCCTTAAACACCTAATCTTACAGCTTCGTGGCTGTTTGAAAAACAAAATTAGAATTTTAGTTCATTCTATTTTAGCTGGAATAATAAGATGACCTTGTGTTTAAGTTTCAAGACACGACTAATATATGAACACTTGCTGGATCCTTAAGAAGGGCAAACGGAGAACATAGACCTATATAAAATAATTTAGTTGGTACAAAATAGTTCAATGTTTATAATTATTTCCATTGCTAAAATGAATCACGGGTAGATTATCGAAGTGCTTAAAATGTATGTGACAATGTGCAAACTAAAATATACGAAAATGTATTTCACATCTTTATATAAACGTAATTCAGTACAAATAAGTATATTTCCCTCATCATTCTTATTTAATAAAAAAAAGAAAGGAAACATCAGAAAGGCATAATGCAGGTTTTTTTTTTGGTTGAAATCACTGACATACATCGCACAACATTTTCCAAGGAAACTTCAAATAAGTCCAATATTTCTAATCGGAAATTATAGGCGAAGGTGCTCTATTTAGCGTTATCTTTGGATTGATAATCATTTCATTTATATTTCATTTATATTTCCTCGACATTAACGCCTTTACCTAATATTTGATACAAATAGGCCTATCATTACTTTGTTAGGACGTTAGCCGTAAAAGGGTAATTAATGTTAAAATTAATTAATATTAAAATATAGGCCTAGTAAACAAAAAATACGCAAATCGGACAGGTTCGTTATAAACACCTTCATTTCGTAAGTTAAAGTAATAGACCTAACACATTATGTTTTTCACTTAGCTACTGCTATGATTTCTATTAAAATGTACTTACATATAGGTCTTCTGTACAATGCCGGTTTTTAAAATTCGGTTCAGCAGTTTAAAAGTCCCCAAGAGGTAGCAAGTAAACACTAGCTTCTTCACACTGTTGTTCGTCAGCTGGTGCAACTCTCACTTAGTGCCCATGTCCTGAACTGAGTGAGTTTTTAAACGCAGGTACGTACATAAAAGGAAGCAGTCCATTTACTACAAGCAGCAAGTTAGAAGCATTGATCAGTTTAGCCATTCATTAATTAAGAAAACAAATTCCAGAAGGAAATTCATTAAAGGGATATTTTGATGAAGTCATTATCAAAATAATTAATTATGGAATTGGACGAGTAGACCGTTTCCTGGTAAAATTGAATTACTATAAATAAATTTCTTGACCTAATACAAGGGTGCAATACAGGGTACCCCAGAAAATTACAACACACAAACAAATCCGGTGTGTTTGTGGCGGAGCTTTAGACTCACTTTAGAAGCACATATTACAATTTTCACTTATCTATAAGAAGTGTAAATCTGTATTATTCAAAGGTTTTGCTAGGCAAATCCCGGGGGCAAATCCAATGAAAAAAGTAACTCCCTACTTCAGCTTTCGCCGATCAAAAGTGACTTGTGCCTTGATCACAAGTAAGTTAAGGCTGGTTCAAAGTGAATATTCGAAGGCGAATATTCGGCTTCGAATACGTTTTGGGCGTCAAAATATATGCGGCTTCGAATATAAAACTATGAACCGGAGAAAGATATATTTCTACAATTCATAGCGTTGCCCGACTGTTAACAAGTATTGCCCGTTGAGAATTTCTTTAACGAAGTTAATAAAATCATAATAGGTAAACTCCATTGAACTATTGTCATGATTTAATGTCTGTATAAATGGGTCTAAATAGGAGCAGTGGCGTAACTAGTGGGGGCCGGGGGTGCAAGCTGCCCCCCCGGACACAAAAAAACCTGGAAGAAGAGTCCCCGGAAGAGTCAAAAATTGGGAAGGGGAAAGAGAGAAAAAGAGGGAAGAAAAAAGAGGGAAGAGAAAGGGGAAAGAAGAGAAAAAATGGGAAGGAGGAAGAAGAGAAAAAGGGAAAAAGGGGGAAGAGAAAGGGAAAGAAGAAAAGAAAAAGAGGGAAGAAAAGGGGAAGGGAGAAGAGAAAGGGAAGGGACTCAAGGGAGAAGAGAAAAGGGAAAGAAAGAGAGAAGAAGATCTATAGGCCTACTACTTTCATTGTGAAATTTGTACTCTGAAACACTGATATTTTCTAATATGCCAAAGACCAGGAGCTTCATGGCGCTCAGCCCCCTTGACCCACGCCTGGGCTTTGCCCCTGGACCCCACCGACTCCACCCGTTTAACGCTTCGTGGCAAGCGAGCGTTCTCTCGAATATAAATACTAAAACTTTTGATCAGAAATTGGGAAATTTTTCAATCTTCCCCCCCCCCCCCCCGGAAGGTCAGGTCTGGTTACGACCCTGACCTGAATAGGAGTGAAAAAGATTTGGGTTTCGGGGCATTTACGACCTGCCTGTAACAGGCGCGGAGGTTGACCCATACCTTCTTGTAGGTTTCAACTGCAAAGCAAATCAAGAAATGAATGAGTAATAGATAAATAAATAAAATAAATAAATAAATAAATAAATAAAAAATAAATAAATAAATAAATAAATAAGTCAATAAATAAATAAATAATTAAATAAATAAATAAATATAAATAAATAAATAAATAAATAAATAAATAAATAAATAAATAAATAAATAAATAAATAAATAAATAAATAAATAAATAAATAAATAAATAAATATCATAAGATATGATTGAAGCGACGACAAATATGACAGCCCTCACAAGTGTTATATATGAGACCACCCACGGTGACCCACCAAATATATATCTGTCGAGTTCAACAAAATTCAACTCCCACAAATATATTTCCGGTGAATACTTTTTTCATTGGCTGATATCCACTTGAGATCGGTATCATCAAAGTAGTATTGCTCTCATTTCATGATTCATTGAGCAATCAATTTTGGCATTTGACCGAAATACGCGTCAAAAGATAAAAAGTCTCGTTCCGAACTTGTGTAGGCCTACATTGCTAGGGCCTAAGTGTGTTTTAATGCCTGATTCACAAATTATAGAAATAAACAAGAATTTATTTTAAAAGAACACGCAATGATAGGGTACCAACGCTCGTGGTTTTGGTTGTTCGGCATAGTTTATGAAGAGATTCATTGCAAAGCGCTATATATCCATTCCTACATATTACTTATTTTGCCCTCTTAATTATTAATTATAATTATGAATTTGACTGATAACAACGCATTACATCTTTATTCGGCCCAAAATAACAAAAATGGGTGAACTTCCATGGCAAACGCATTTTTATATCAATAACCAATGATTTACCACCCCGGACCTCACACGTGTTTCTGCCAGGGCAGATGCATATGGGGACCTCGAACTGGGGCCAAACATTATTTATGTAAAACCGGGGTGGAGGCATAAATCTGAATTTCTGCATCAGTCGATTTAAATAGAGCTACGTTAATATGGAAACATTCACTTGTACATTTAGGTTTATTGTAAGCCTAAATATCATATTATTTGCATAAAACATTACTAATCATATAAAAATGGGTACTCTTGTACCGCACTAATAAGGGGGCACACCACTAAATCAATGCACAGTAGGTCTATTTATTGTGGGACATTGGAGCACATCAGACATGTCGAATAGATTCTGAATACGAAGAATGTCCTTCTGATATCAAATAATTTTTTGATTTTTGAAATTCGCAATGAAATACACATTTTATGGCAAATGATTAAAAATTGATATTTTTGATATTTAACAGTACTCAAATGAAACTTAATAAATCTGATGATTTATACTTATAGTGTATATAGGTGGAATGAAAAGCCGACAATCAATTGACAATTTTGACCTTTCGTATTGAAGATATGGATTTTTTTCCCAAAAAAAAAAAAAAAAAATTAAAAAAATATCTTCAATATGAAAGGGCAACATTTTCAATTGATCGCCGGCTTTTCCTCCCAGCTACATACACTTTAAGAAAATATCATTAGATTTATAATATTTACTTCGAGGACTGTTATATATCAATATGTGAAAAATATCATATTCTAATAATTTGTCATAAAATTTGTATTATATATCGTGAATTTCAAAAAATGAAAATTATTTGATATCAGAAAGACATTCTTCGTATTCATAATGTAATTCGATATGTCTGATGTGCTCTCATGTCCCACAAAAATACTGTCGAAACGCTCAAAACGCTCATTCCAGATCCTTTAATTTTCATTGGGGATTTTTGAAATCATCGTTCGTCGAACGATATTCAGGTGACCTCGAGCCTTTCATATAAATCAATAGTATCTCGCTATCAGTTGCGCGATATTTAATCCGATTCAACTCATATTTTATTCGTTGCCGTATATATTTTGACGTCACAAAAAGTATTCGAAGCCGAATATTCGTCTTCGAATATGCACTATGAACCGACCCTTAGTCCCGCGGTCTTGGTCCACTGCTTTTCCCGTGAAACTGCTCTTTGACATTTCCCGGAAATAATGCTTATTATGTTTTTGTTTCAGCAGTGGATGCGTGATCGAGAGAAACGATACCATCGTCGCGGTTGATTGCTTTTGAGTGATTTGAGTCATTGTCAAGATTGTCTCCCTCCTACTTGTCCTTCGAGAGGACTATAGCAGGATTTTTAGCGTGTTGGTAGGACGCATCACCTCGGAGATTTTGCGCTTACTGAATATTCTTGGGAATTTCTCCGCCAAACCTTTGACGTATGACGACTATACCTTTGGATGGTGTGTCGTCCCTCTTGTTTTCGGTAATTTCGTCACAGGCGGCGGATGACATGATCGAACCGGCAACTCGTGAAACCGCCCGGCCGTATGGCATTTTCCATATACTCGGTTAGTTTTGTGGGGTTCATTATCGAACCCCAACGGTTTTAGCTTGTATTTATATTATTTATCAACATAGGCCTATTTGTTTGTGATATTTCAAGCGTTTTAAAAATTCAAAATAATCCCATTCAATTACACTGTTGACGATGAAAATTTACTGAATTTAGAGACTGCACGTCATACACCACCTGTTTCGTCATTCACTTCTGCTTCACTCTATCGCGCAAAGACCATTTTTGATAACACATTCTGCTGTCATGATCATATTTTCCTCCTCTTTCTTGTCTTCTTTCTCTGTTACTATGTTTTTTACCTAGAGTCCGGATGACCTACGTTTTTGATGTATAGAGGGTGTTGAGACTGGAAAATTAAATACTGGTCCGTATGCGTTTTCTTGCCGTAAACTTCAGGGACCTGTCTTCTTTGCGGACAGTGTCCAGAAAGGGAATTATTTCAATTTATAAAGCACTTTGTTCTGTGATATTTATTTATTTATTTATAACATTCGGCCGAAGCCAGGCTAAACCCAATAGTGCTCAGAGGCTACTAAATTCAAGGGATGCCATCCGGATATGACGCGACAGGGCTATGGGAAGAGATCCGATTTTAGATGCAGGAGGAAAACCGGAGCACCGGAGAAAAACCTGCGAGGACGAGCATGGATCGGCAACCAAACTCACATGTGGCACCGCGGGAATTGAACCCCGGCCACAGTGGTGAGAAGCGAGTGAGAAGACCACTACACTAACACTTTCTTACCTATTCAAGCAACCCCAATGAAGTCAATGTGATTAATTCTTGCAGTTTTGAGGAATCATGCTTTACATAAAAATGATGTGCTGTATTTTGTTTAGGTTGTATGAAAAAATTGTTTACAAGTCGATAGTCCAAAAGGTCATGAGTCTGAAAATCCAATAACATATTAAATGCTTTATTATTTATTATATACTCTAACCCTAAATTTTACCGTAACCTAAGCCCGAATATCCTAAACATAACTCTGACTCTATAATCATAACTCTGACCCTAACCTAACCCTATCCCCAACACTAACCAATGTTAAGTTTTTAATACTTTGGTAAAATGTTGATGCTGATAAACAAGTTTATTAGTCAGTATGAAATGAATCACTTTCAGGTGTTAATTGTGGCACTGAAAGGGGCCTAACCCCTCATAATCTTAAAATAAAAAGGGGCCTGATCGTTTTCCTCGATGATGATACAAAATGCTAAATTTAATGTGTTATGTGAATATCGATTTAGCACCCCACAAATAAACTAAATCACACCTCAACTCCCTCCTCATGATTTTAGAAAAGTGAAACGATGTGGCCTAACCCTAACTTATCTTCATAGCCCTAAACCTAACATAAAATGCCCCAAACCTTAACTTTAATCTTTTTTGGACTAATTGTTTGCTCCCCAAAATAATCTTATCATTAAATCAAACACAAAGCAACTATTCAACTTTCAGCATTAGTCTCGCGGCCAGACTGTATGTGGCTAGGATCGACGAGTGTCAGACCGACGCAAACTGGCTGTGTAGGAGACTACTTTCAGCATATTCAAAAAAGAGGAATGATCATCAATGAATTAGTGTTTCACCAGAAACAAACACAAACATGTCACGTTCAGCATCGGCATCGATTTCCATAACATTTAGAGTGCCGTTCGTCAATCAGGAAGAACTGTTAATTGTTAACACACTGTGAAACACAAGTGACCCAACAGAAACGCATTATGAAAATAGAAATTATAGGTTATATACCACCCCCCAAAACAAAATTGGTAACATCCTGGCTACCCCACTAATATAACAGGTCAAAACTGGGCAACTTTAAATTTATTGGAAGGAAAATCCACAATGGACATTTTGTACTTCAGAATGTCTCTCTTTAATAGGGCTTAAAGTTGTTTAATATTTTGGTATTTAATATTTCAATATTTTGACCTGGACAAAAACAATATAACTTTTGCAGCAAATAAATTGTTTCACATTTCCCGTTATATTACCTACACTTCCCAAAATACAATTTGCTTGGAGAAATTCATGACATCATTTCAAAATTTTAAATGCTGCAGAATGATGAATTATTGTGCATTTTGGGTGAAATGTGAGAATCTATAATTCGCTCAAACTTTTGCTACATTCATAAGCGACTCATCCAAAGTTTAATAATTTTATGGATGTGCAAACAAATTTATATAAGTTATCATTCTTGGAATTTATTGCTATTTTTGTAGTTTCTTTATATGTATTTATTACGTTTTCACTAGGATTGTGTATTCTGTTTTATTGCACTCCACCTTGAGCACCTCTATTGGTGGTATGTATGCATTTAAAATATGCAATATTAATTTTGAAAATTAACCCATGTATTGACTTTGATGACCTTTACCTGGCAACTTGGAAAGAAATTAAATTGGTCCTAGACCAAATTTGTTAAGCATATGAAGAGCTACATATGTACTTATTGTGATTTTCACCTAAAATACATGATAGTTTCAACAAGTTACACCATTCTGCAGCACTATTATTAATACTCTTTCTCTAACATTACAATAAAATACCAATACACAAACCATTCATCACACACAAATGTCTTGTATTGTTTCTTAAAGAATACATTTTATTATTTCAAGCACTTGACATCAATATTTAAA
This sequence comes from Amphiura filiformis, assembly GCF_039555335.1. NCBI lineage: Eukaryota > Metazoa > Echinodermata > Ophiuroidea > Amphilepidida > Amphiuridae > Amphiura > Amphiura filiformis. Next base: position 63,508,517 of record NC_092633.1, read on the forward strand.
CATATATGGAAAAATCTGGGTTTACACCAAACAGATTCTGAGTAAATAATTGTTATTTAGTCATATTACATGGTACATGTAGCAACATTTTTGTATGTATTAGCCATTTTATTTGTATAACCAAGACATCTTAAACTGTTGCAGTACTCATGCTGATAGAGACATTATTAAAATTATTTTGTAAAATGGTTGAAAGGCACAATATAATTTACTCAGTTATTTAACAGCATTTTGAATGCTACATGGAATTGTTCTTGTCTGATCAACGTCAAATGGTATATTTACGGAAGGTATTAAATGAATGTTGCCACCATTTTGGTCCATATTTATCAATTTTAAGCCTAGGATATTAAACTTTTGAGTCACATAATATATGTGACACAATCTGGTCCATGGAGGCCAAAGGCAGCAAAGTTGAAATTGAGAAAAAGGCTAAAATATGGAGTAAAAAACCCCAATAAAATACATAAAATAATAGACATCACAAAACCTCTGAACTAATAAGAACCATGTATGCTAAACCTTTGGTGTTTTCAGTACATGATACCCTAATAATGTTTGTATAAGGTAATGATCACAGTAATCAATTTTCAAAAATGCCTCCTTTGGGCTCCATGGACCAGATCGTGTCACATATTTAAATTTGATTGAGATCAAGCAAAATAAGTCATATTTATGGTTTGTAACATAATAAAAGGGACATTTAGTTCTCTTGTTTTATTAACCACCAATGCCTGATTTGCTTGATCACCCCATACTTATGTGTTGTAATATCCTTTAACATGTTTAAGGCATTATGTTTCAATGTGCTCAATGGGTTCAAAACCAAATTACCTATTTTTCTACATTTTTCATTGGGTTTTTTTTCTTCTATCAAGCAGCCCATACACTTTCAATTTTAGTGGCCAATATCACATACCCTACATACAAAATCTACCAATATGTACTGTACACATGATCATTACTATTGCACAACAGTAGATTTAGGGTCTTTGATATTGCCCAATAAATCTGAATGTTTATGAGCCGCAATTACACAGCATTTTTCACAAGTATTGAAATAAATCTAATACCAGAACTTACTTTTACAACTTGCTACGTTGCATCTGATACCATCAGACTTCATCAGGCAACTGATCCGCTGGTCTTGTCATGTGACCATCTGATGAAGTCTGATGGTATCAGATGCAATGTAGCAAGTTGTAAAAGTAAGTTCCAGTATTAGATTTATTTCAAAACTTTGTGTGATTTTAATGACCGGATGACTGAGAATATTCACTAAGTTAAAGATTTAATTCTCATTATGCCTATACTATCAACATAAAATGGGTTTACTACTACACATACATACCTTACAATCATACAATATAAACATGCACACTACATTCATAACATGATATTATAAGAGTACTCAACTGACAAAAAAATTGTACTGCAACTGTATATGATTTTATGAAAGAATTAATACCAAGTTTTGAAAATGATGAGCAATAGATTTAATAACACTCTATTGAAAAATATTGTTCAGAATATTTGTCTTTCTTACATACAACTTCCAGCTGAAATATCATGTACAAGGGGTTCAATTTTGGAAAGAACGGAATACAATTTTGTAAAATATATTTGAAAGAATCCAGCTTTAACCAGTTTTGCCCAAAATGCATACAGCAGATTGATGAGATTCCAGAGATGCATGAATTGATTATTTTGTCAGAAAAGCTTGTATAAATCGGACATGAACCCCTGTGCAAACATTTGTTTTGCTTTCATAAGTCATATAAATAGACATTATTTCAGAACATTATTTCTGTGTTTACTATATTTAAAGTTAAAGCTAAACTTTAATATAGGAAATAGAGCCATACCTATTTCAAGTTTAATAAATATGTGTGAAATATCACAGTGAGTTGGCCATTATCAGCTGCAGTCTTTATAGAGTTGTACTTAATTTTACAGTCTTAAGGATATGACACTCTTCTGGTGACTCAATGACACACGTTGAAGAAGTAATAGATTACATAACACAATATATGACTGTATGTGCATCAACCCATCACATTTCTCTCTTTCCAATCATCGTGGATTCAACTTTAAATGTCCTTAAAATATTTGCTACTCTGATTTCCATATTGTATTCAAGCACAACTTTAATAGAACATTCCAGTTTAAATCCATACACCCCCTAGAGAACACATGACCTTAATCTTCCACACAGAGAGTGCAAATTTGAAATGGGGTTACCTGAATGAGTGACTCTATTTTACATCTTCACCCCCTACATGAGAGATCAAGACCATGTTTTCTATAAAGGGTGTATGGATCTCAACTGGAAATCCAATGTTGTGTACCTTTTAGTTACTCTACAATACTTTTAAATAAAATATAAATTAATGTACCTTGCTCTCTTTTCAGTTACCCTACCATGCCTTTAAATATCATAAGACAATAAGAAAACAGTGACAAAACAATGCAGAATGGTCTTCATAAAGCAATTAACCTGGCCAGTAGAAGGTTTTCAATATTTATGTAATCAAACTAAAATTTTATTCTAGGTTTTGACATCCTCTTTGGACTCAAGAACATGAAGTTTCTGCAGTCAAAGCAGACATTGATAAAAATTGAAAACCATTTTCAGGCTTGTCCATAAAGGATCAATCTATATATTGGAAATACATTTTGCATTACATGAAGCAGCGTGTCCTGTTTGGATCCGCTAGCATCATTTGCCCAAATACTATGCAATGTTAAATCATATCCAAAAAGACTACCTTTACAGTAGTTCACATCTATAGGCCTTGATTGTGTTTACTGAATACCATTCCATTCTATTCTAAACCCTGTACATATTCACAACTTTACAAGATATAAAATACTTTTTCTTCTTAATGTAAAAACTATGATGTTATTGATGTATTTGTAGGTAAAGAAATAACATACAAAAATAAACAGAAAATTCAGCCTCAAATCTACCTCTTAACATTCAGCCTCAGCAATGTTTTGCATGTGAGTGGCAAGTTGAACCAAAACTAAAAACACCTTTCATGGTTCCATGGCAGGACATATGATATCTAGAGATCATATCTTAGTATAATTATTCAGCTTTTTATTCAAAATTTAAAAAGATTTATTAAAACTTTTAACTGACCTTGCAACTCAAGAAAAGTTTACCATATATTTTGCCAGCACCGCAAATTTACTATATATGCAACTGCCCCAAACAAATACAATGTGTAATAACCCTGATGAATGTCTTGAAATAACTTAACCACAACAAACTTAATACCGTAAACGTTCACCTAATAGCCCACCTGGTCTCCTTTGCCTTGGGGTAAATTTCATTTACTAATAGAGAGCTCCCTCCTCTAAAAATCCAACAAGAATTAAGGGTATGTGCCCTTATTGCTGGTGGGATTTTTATTGTTTGTGTCTAAAATTCTAGTTATGTCAAGGGAGCCCATAGCGCCATTAAGCGACCGTTTACGGTAGCTGTACATAAGAAATAACCCTGTACACATACACAACCCTACATAAAGAAAGCACCTAAAAATAAAAACGTTGTATAATTTTTGCACACCTTTCTATCAATTAATTTCAGTATTTCTGTTTACATTTATAATATCATTCACTAGGGCAAAACAAGAAATTACCCCAAATGAAACTTTGACCAAACATAGAATTGATATGAGAAAAATAAACTGTAAAATCTATTTCTAAAGAGAAAAGAAGCACAAAGGATTATCATACAGTGTTTTAGCCTGCATATTGTTTGCAGTGTTGTATCTTGTTAAACACATTAAAACATACCTTGAAGCAACAGCAAATATTGTTATAACTATATTGAAATGAAAGACAAAGCCTGATCCAGCAGCTGAATGTTCAAATAATTTATCCACCCCAAGGTTGGTTTTATACATTTAGGAATATCAGACTCATCTGAATGTGTGGGTGTTATGGGTGGGTGGACCAAGGACATGAAGGAGGCCTAAGAAAATGTGTCTAGAGAATGCTCAATGCTCATCTTAGTCATAAGGGCATGGCAGTTGCTCAAGAAGGTGGGATGGCTTGATGAAACCATGGCTACAATGGTGAGTTGTCAAACACAGGGAATGGAATCCATCACTTTGATGAGATGGATGCAACAACTGATGCTTCTATACACCCCTCACACATACAAATATCACTTTCTTTTCTACACAGAATATGGTGCCAAATGATGCAAATCAAATGAATAAAAATAGAAAATGTACATACATTGTAAAAGGCACATTTGAAACCTAAGTGAACATGTGATCATCAGGGTGTTTCACATTGGTTTATTACATGAGGTTCTGAGCCACACATCTCTCCACAAGAGTTGAATGTAGGCTTTTGATCTATGTAAGTAATAAACATAAATGATATCTTTATGAAGCTAAGTTCACCATTCAGTCTTCAGAGATAACCTATGTTGGAAAACATTGAATAATTTACGCTGGACAATAAGAACAACATATTTCCTGTTTTCATTTGATGAACCCAAAATTATGACTGAAAGATTTGTTCAAGACTCTAGACTCCTGAATAGCTGGGACAACATGCAAACAATCCTCAACAACTGGTATTTGCTATGGGTAACAGTATTATCACAACTCTGCCAACTCATCCAATCAAACAGGTATACATGCATAGCTGCCTAGTGTAAATCATTCTACTAGTTTAAGACTTTCTAGAGTTTGGATCATAGATTGCTCATTACCCTGTTGACATATTATGCATCGTAACCACTGATACGACTCATGATCAAATCAAATATTGCTACAACATTTTGCATAATACTTTGTTACTACACCAACCTTGGGTGCTGGGGAAACAAATGTGAGCCTTTTTATACTTCAAGTGCCAACATTATCTGTCTACATTATACTTAAATCATTAAGGTGTATATCCCAGTGGGGAGGATATTTGGGTCCAACTTCATTAAGATTTTGTGCAGATATTGGGTGTATATCCTTGGTGTAAAATATTCATGACTTAGGCTAGTGAAAAGGCTCCATTGAAGAATTAAGCCGCTTACAGAATAAAGCTGTATAATCCTTCAATAGAAAATGTCTGTGCTAGGTTAATTCTGTGCAGTTTTACACAAAGGATAAACCAGAATTACTTTATATGCTTAAAGTTGTTCCATATTTGATTTGCTTAGTAAATGCTATTTGTGATCCAATTACCAGATGTATCACCACATCATTGTTAGAATTTACTGACATGTCTTTGTGTGAGAAATTATGGAACAACCTCTGCAATACATACAAATCTTTACCAAATTTAAACCTGTTTGCGATTTCAGAACGCCTTATATTGCCTCTTAAGTGCCCTATTTCAATACAAGTCTCCAAATTCTGTATACAATTACCATGTGTTTGGAGACTCATGGGTCTAGGCACTTAAAGGGCGCAACAAGTCTTTCTGGAATCAACTCCTTATCCAACTTCTTTGGCATATTTAAGTTTACACCTACATTTTGATTGGATGATTCACCCCCAGTATTGGATGGTTGATTGATTGATAACTTGCTTGATGACTTGATTGAAGGATGGTAGCTGGGATTGACTTTGGCAGTACACTACTACGATGGAAACTTATATCTATGCATACTCTCCTTCTTTGATACTCCTGTGTAATACACATGCAAAGATCATCCCAAACAGCTGCAATAAAACAAACAAGATGAAGGAGAGAGAGGGAAGGAAAGAAGTACACAGATGAGTAAATAAAATTAATCAGACTTAATGCTTCTCCACATTACACAACTGAAGATCATACCAAAGATCTAATAAGATGGAAGGAAAGCATGAGGTATGCAAGATGGGTGTAGTAGCAGAAATGGGAGTAACAAAAGATTATAAATATGTGTGTTAGTATGCAAAAATGGATGGACATGTTAGGCAAACGAGTACCGTATTCATTCCAATAAGCGCCCAGGGCGCTCAACAAAGTCATTTTGTGTGGGCGCTTATTTTTTACCTGGTTTACGCAATTTTTTCGTAAGGGGCGTTTATTAGAAACAAATTTAGATATGTTATAAAAGGGTCCTGAGATGTTCTAGTAGCTTTTCTGATGCAGAAAATGTATTGCAAGTTTACACAGGATTGTAGTCCTCCAGCTATTTCCCTGTACCTGTCTCTCTGTCACTTCAACATTAATGGTATCCTTTAGCAAATTGAAAATACCCTGGATGGGTGCTTATTGGGGCATGGGCGCTTATTGGAACAAATACGGTATCTACCTTGTAGTTGCATAGTTTGTTTTGATGTGCATGAAAATAATGTTTATGTGCAGTGATTCACAACTTTTGTATGCTCTTGTGCAATCTGCATTTGTTCATTGAGTAGTGTTCAATTAAGCACTCATCATCTGTCCCATCAAGAAGCTGGTCTACCAATAGGGCCCAAAGGCAACCATGCAGTGATGTATTCTTGATGTGAAAATTGATGTACGTGAAAATTATAAAATAGGACTTATTTCCCGACATGTGAATATGACATCTATCCAGTGAAATATAATAGTTTTAACCAGATTATTACAACACGGCAAAACATTTTCTCAGATGTGTCATAACATATAACCACTGTGATCAATTACTTATGTGTAAATAATTGTCTGAAATTGCATACAAACTTACTTCCCTATATATAGACAGACAACACATGTAAGCAACCGACGATGACAAACAATTGATCATGCAAACAATAAATCAAACTGCACTTTGTTAATTCACGTATGGTATGAATGGTGGAGCATAGTTCAATATGATTTATGGTAATTCAGACAAACTGAATTGAATTTTTAGCCTCCTTTGTGAAAGAAGCTCAGTGAGTGGCTTTGCGAAATGCTTCAAATATTTGAAGACTTACTCATTTCAAATGATCACAAATTGACATTTAAATATATATCCATGGTCTATGTGAATACAGAGTATTCAGATTTGATATTAACACAATTTGATGTTGTGCCTCTTGAAAATGTCAGCACTGAAAAGAAACATGATAGCTACAGCAGGTGTTCCCTTTTTATATTCATGAAAAAACCATGTCATAATACAAATAATTATGAACTATGAACTGCTATGCTCACCATTATACCAACTACTAATATTCTAAAACACAATGTTATAAATAGTACATGCAAGACCATATTGAAGGTAACATAATTAAAATAATCTTGAGTATAAATATATAGATATATAGATATTGTTGTCTTCTTTCCACATTAGATAGCCATCAGACTGTGACACTCATTAACATTGACTTTAGCAGGTTGCCAGTGTATGGTAAACTAATCACACTGGTTTGGTAAATTAAAGGCAACTGTTATTTATATTCATTTACTGTTAACACAATAGTGCCTGAAATATACACAACCCAAGTATCTGAGAATTACCTACCCAAGATAATTCTTGATCATATATTGAATAGCTCTGAAGGAGATTCAAAACATTGCTGAACAAGATGAAAAAGTATGCTCTCAAAATATTTTGTGGATTTGACCTTGATAGCACTTCCCTATTATTCCTAGGATTTCTCAAAATTATTTCTCATTTCAATTGCCTTTGTATAGCCTAGTGGTTCTTGTGACATGCACATGCATGTGATTGTGCTTCATACCAAGGTGATGATACCCGACTACAATTTATAATTTATTTGCCTGATAAAGCCTAATAAAATAATAAGTATAATGCATGTTTATGTTGCATTACTTTTGAGTTGGTACTGTGTGAAGGCCAGATGCATTTAAATATTACTAGGGCTAAGCAAAATATTTTGAACATAAAATTAAATGCAATATGTAAAAAGTGAACTCTAACACAAATTCAGGGAAATGTTTAGCATTTGGCAATTCCAGGCACAGCATTTGTACAGGTTTAGCCAATTCTACACAGGATTATTGAGGCCTGTCATGCTTGACTAGCTTGACTATAATATGGCACATATTTGTGCGTCATGACTCTTTATGTGACTGCTTTATTCTTGGTGTTTTTTTTATTGACAATAAGCAATAGATCCTACAGATAATGGTGCATGCAATAAGTTTACACTTGGTAGTAAAAATCAAATTCACAAGGTCAAATTTGGTGCACATTCACAACAGGCCAGCTTAAATGTCAGTAAAACAGTTTAACATTCATAATATTTTGTATCAAATATACGATGGGAAGCATGCTGGAAAACATGCTTGCAATAAATGCAGACATGCAAACACATAGGGCATTCCAAATTCAGGCAATAATAAAGAAGTTTGAAAGTAACGATATGTACTTTTTATACAACTTGCGAGTCATTCTTGACTTGACAGTATAGGAACATAGATAGCGCTATGCCGAAGAGCTGAGAAGGGAAATAAACAGTGCAAAGTAATATCAATAGAATGTAATGTCACACAATATACCTACGTAAAATGACAAAGTTTAGAAAGTAATTATATAATTTACTTTACGGGGCATGCTGAGATACCTACACTTTTTCTGTTTGGTTTTTGGGTATTTACATGTATAGGCCTACAAGTGAATTTAATTTCCCCTTGAAATGAAATTGGAAAGCTTGTGAATCAATGGTTTGATCATCTCCATAATGCAGTCTTTTTGCCAAGGAGTGGGGGTGGAGAAGACTGCATTATGGAGGCAGTCAGCATTCAGAAACCATGTTAGAGCATAAGCTGATACCAATGAAATAGAACAGTTGTATTTAAAAGAATGAGAGTCTAGAGGTATTTTATATTAAAAAAAAGTATGACATTTCTGGACATAACAATGTGTGATCATGGAGAAATGATACAGAATGGGTTTTTACACAAACATGTTGTACATGTATGTCCCTTGAAATTGGACAAGTCAGTCCAAATCATTTTGACACAAAAAATGATGTTGCAAGTAAAATGGATTCCTGCAAGTTTAATTATCAAGAATTGAGAATCAAGTGATTCTTTAGTTTTTGTTGAGGAATGTGGTTTGAGGAGAGTCAAAATTGATTCCCTCCCTGAATAAAATTAGATTATGCAAGTTTGGTTTTTGAATTTTTGTAATCAGACGCCTATAGAATGGTATCAAATGCAACAAAGCAAAGTGAGTTGCAAATTTCAGTTCCAGTCAAGATTACTTTAAAAATTATATTTTTCAATTTGTTATAACCCTGATTCAAAATCATTTATAATTAAATGTATGGTTGTCATTAAGCACCTTGCTGTTCAGTTGCTGTCATCACCTAATTACCATGGTATGACAATCATAAAGATGGTAGTCATTAAGTATATGACTACTCACCAAGAGCTATTTTTGATATCATCATCATTACGGTATATCCACCAGTTGAATACTGTATATCACTTTATTTTTCATAGCAATTTGTTTTTACAAATTTGACAAAAACAACATTGAATAGCAAGAAATTGTGAAATTGTCCAAAATTTACGTGAAATAGCCAAATTACTAGAATGGTAAATTTTATGGCAATATAATTTTGATAATCAAAACCACTGACAACTAAATGAAATTAAAAATTATGCAAATATTTTAACGTTGAATGTGGCAAAGCAGAAAACTACATCCAATAAAACCTAGCAGTGCGCTACTGCACAGAAATCCCCTGAGATATTTTGATTTAGCAATCAAATGTTAATTATAACCAGGCATGTTACAATGTTATTGTGGCAAGTATTATAAATGATAAGGTAATATAATAACAAATGTAATGACTGTAAACCACACCACCAGCAAAGGTTTCCTAAAATGATTTCCCAAAATAATGAAATAATTATAATTGATTAACACAGGAGTTCGAAAGTAAAATATCTGAAGCTCCAATTTTAGAAAATAAAATTGCTCAAACTCTACCCTCCAAGTGAGCAAAGCGTCATGGCATGGGGTCCAGAGGCCTGTTTAAGGGCCTGCTTTTTCTTTCATGCGATTAACGTCTACGCATGTGCCTATGCGTAGTACACTATAAAACCACTTCGCTTTTTTTTTTAATTAGACAAACCTTCACTGGTGTTGTGACTATAAACTTTTTACAAATGGTAAATAAAGTATGTGAGCTTTTAAAGAAGTAAGCTTTGAACAGAAGAGGCAAAAGAATTGATGAAACATTCAACCTGTCACCAATACTGACTAGATTGGTAGACAATTTCACTTTGCTTACTACATACCTCAAATATACCAATTGCTATGCAGACAGCTCCCACATAGTATATGTTGTCTTCAAGGTAAGTGAGAAGTATTTCAGCACATCCCTGCATAGAAAGAGAGTTACTCATAATATCACACATCATGATAGATTCAATATATACAGGCAATCAGGCATGAGAGTGGCTTTGCATGAAAAAAGCTGAAGTAGAACAAAAAAAGCTGAAAAACAGTGTGAAATTGGCAAAAAGACCCACAATTGGGTTAAAAATAAATAAAAATGTGTACATTTGAATAGTCAAAAAAGCTGAATTCAGCTGATCAGCTGAAAAATCTCATGCCTGCATTAACAACATTTTGTTTTTCCACTAACAAATACTAGTCAAATGATATTCCCTCTGATGGCATATTCATTAAAAGTTTCCACATTTGCTAATTCTGCTAATAAATACAAAACATTTTGTGTTGCACAGACGATGTAGCTACCTACTTTTCATTGGCTGATCGCTAATTAACACATTGCCTTGATAATTGCTCATTACAGTTCCGCCATATGCAAGGAGAGCCTTGATCTGGCTATAGACATGGAGATGACCGAGTTCCTATTATTGAAACATATTTTCAGGGCAAATCAGCCCCCACCTAAAAAAATGATGTTAAATGAGCCCTTGTTATTTACTTTTTTTGGACAAAAGCTCTCTGAATGGTGCAAATGGTCTGTGAACAAGATTTCGCCCCTCTGTTAAACTCGGGGTATTGTGCCTTTGATCCTATCAACAAAGGTACACCATTTTTAATCATCGGGCAGACCATAGTTCTGATCATTTGCTGAAAAGGTAGACAATATGAAAAAATAATAAAAAGGTTTTAAAAGAATCACCACTTACATCCTTCCATGCTCCAGTGTAGCCAACAGTTTTACCACAATCAATTGCATATTCTCTGCAACAAGAGTCTGGGAACTGGGTGGCAGGGAATGATGAATTCATTGCCCAATCTGCTGCACCATCCACACCACAGCATTGAAGCTACAACAATTAAAAATGAGGTTTATAAGTGTTTAGTTACACAAAGTCACTAAACATTTGGAAAATTTGCAACAAATGTCCATTTAAAATTTTGAAAGTGTCGGGACCACCTTTCCAAATTCATGGTAGTAGCAGAGAGACACATGACAAATGGATATTATAACATTAAGATATTCAGATATTGTTCTCTCAGGTCATCTGGTAATGTGAGGAAAGGAATTGATAAACATACTACCGTATTTGTCCCAATAAGCGCCCATGCCCCAATAAGCGCCCACCCAGGGTATTTTCAATTTGCTTAAGGGTACCATTAATGTTGAAGTGACGGATAGACACCGACACAGTGAAATAGCTGGGGATTAGAGTTCTGTGTAAACATGCAATATCATTTCAGCATCAGAAAAGCTACTAGAACGTCTCAGGACCCTTTTATAACATATGTACATAAATTTGTCTCTAATAAACACATGTTAGGAAAACATTAGGTAAACCATGTAAAAAATAAGCGCCCAACCATAATGACTTTGTTAAGCACCCTGAGCACTTATTGGAATGAATACGGTAATTGCTTTGGTTTAAGAACCATCTGAAGTGGTAGATAAGTTCATAAATGCGTATCACTTGTAGGGAGTGAAATGTACAAAATAATGCATGAATACTGAGATGTTGATGCATCTATCAAATGCACCAGCCAATATCAAATTAATATATATCCCCATCTGCTTAAAGTTAGGTTTTCTCTTCATATCTACATATAGCCAACTGTGGCTAAAGCACTAGGTATAGCTGTTCACTTCCCAGATTAGCCTATAGCACATGCATTGCAAAGAATGGCAATGAGCATTTTAGTTGCTGGTGCCTTCATCCCACACACACACCATGTACTGTACAGCTTATATGTCACAGGTGATAGGCATATATATGCCGGGAGTGGGCAGCTGTGATCAACTGACTTTGGTTTCGTGCAGTGATCAGTGGTGATACATACTGCACATTGTTGAAAGCATACTGTATGCAATGTCAACTTGTAACATAAATAGGTCTATATGGTGGAGGTATACATGGTTTCTGTTTTAAGCGAAAAAATAAACATTCTATGGATTAGAGGACTTGTCCAAATTATTTAGTAATTGAACCCCCCCACAAAAAAAAAAACCCCAAACATTTGTTTGAAATAAAAACCTGTCAAAAGGGCTGTTAACTGAAGGTGACCTGATCAAGATTATACACCATACTATTCAACCTAACTAATATATCTTTTAGTACATATTTTATAACATAATTGAGTGAGTACAAAATGCTGTACTAACTCACGGTAAACCCATCTTGACACTGAGTTTCAATGGCTATGACATTTTCTTACAGTTCATTTGAAGTATTACAGATCCACAAATTATATTTATAATAATAATTGATAATTATAAACAAGTTTTTGGAGTTTTATCGGTCTAAATTTGCTTGCACCTTTGATGCAACTTGTGTTTGCACTTGGACCTCTTTTTGTAATTGTCCAAATTGCAGGCAAACATAACTGAACTTGCATTTTCCGCCCTCTAATTTATTTTTCCCTTCCCTTCTTTTTTGGATTTGGTGGGGCGGTCTTAGAGGTGCATGCACCTGTTTGCTCCAGCCATTCACTGGACTTTTTATAAATAATTTTGTTCCTCTCATGAAATTGTGAAATTTTTGATGTAACTTATTATGTGCAATATTATATTTTTGTAATTCTGTGCCAGTGATAAAGTGTAATAAATAAATAAATAAAATAAAATTACAGTCACTTACAACATTGTTTAACATGGAAGTTTTCCATTTTCCATACATAGTACATTATAAGCTCCCCTTTGAAAAGGAGGTAATTAATTAGGTTTGTATATATTGTAATTAGAAAAGACGGAGTACTATATAAAAAGTATTTTCACTTGATTCTAATGATTTCAACCTACATCACTCTGGAGACGATCCCAGGCACTTTGGAGACCTTTCTCTGTGTCATACTTCTGTAGTCCTGTAATAAGATCACTCTCCACATAGTCTGACACCTGGCTTTCATAGACAAACCCAAGAATACCAGCAACAATCTCCAGAACGAAGATCAGCAGCAATAAGAAGAAAAACTGAAGAAAAAATAAGCAACAGGTGTTAATTAATTGAATCTATAAGTGATCCCTGGTACTACCAGTGGCAGATGAGTTATAGGAAATCAGAATTATACAATGCAACTGACTTGAATATTGCTGTATGCTTGTGGGTTTTTCACTTCACATCAAGGAATTGGACAACAACGTTTGCACATTATTTTTGTGGGACCTGAGAACACATCAGACACACCAAATTGCATTCTGAAAATGAGGAATTTAATTCTGATATCAAATAATTTTGATCTTTTGAAATTTATGATGTAATTAAAATTTTATGGCAAATTATGACAAATTGATATTCTTTTATATTTTTGATATTTAACATTCCTCGAAGTTAAATTTTATAAATCTAATGATATGTATTTAAAGTGTATATAGCTGGGAGAAGTCCTTCAGTCGGTTGAAAATGTTGACGTTTTGTATTGAAGAAATACATTTTGTCCCAAAAATACCCTAAGTTTTTAGGCCTTTTTGGGAAAAAAATTATTTCTTTAATACAAAATATCAAACTTTTCAAATGATGGACAGCTTTTCCTCCTGGATATACACTTAAAATACATATCATTAGATTTATAAAATTTACTTCGAGGAATGTTCAATGTCAAAAATATTAATTTTTAATAATTTGCTATAAAATTTGTATTATTTTGCGACTTTCATACTTACGATAAGCAGCATGCATCCATTTTCCTTGATGGCACCACAGCATCCTACAAAACCTACTACCATAACAATGACACCGACTGCGATGCACAAGTTAGCAGCATTGAGAAATGGCACACTAGGCAACAAGGTGGCAAAACCTCCATTGTTTACATTCAATGTGATCCCCAATGCAAGGATACCACACCCAGAGATCTGAAAAATGAGAATAGAAAATTTAAATAATGAAGAAGGAGGCGGCCTATATGTTTCACCCTAGCAGGGCGTAAGACAATGCGAAACACAAATTAATATATGCGAGGATCGGAAATAAACGATGCAAGCTCGAGAAATTATAATTTAAATGGCGTGATTGGGGCTCGAGCAAACTGGCATATGAAAATATTGAGAGAAAAAATCAGGACTCAGCGGGAGTTGACGGTCTCTGGATTACCGGTCAGAGCTTTACCACATGTGTTCACTGTGCTACCTGAGTGAACTCAGGTAGCACAGTGGTAAAGCTCTGGGTGAATCCAGAGAGTCAACTCGCTGAGTCCTGATTTTTTCTCTCAATATTTTCATATGCCAGTTTGCTCGAGCCCCAATCACGCCAATAGAAAATTTATTCCAACTTGTAATTGGACAAATGTATATAAAATATGAGGATAAGCTTCATATCTTAATAATTATATATCAGATACATGTAAGCTACTTATTTTTTACATGATTCTTGAATTTGTGCAAGTATCCTTGGTTTGAAAATCTCCATATCAAAGTGAAAACAATATGATCATACAGAAATGTACACTGTCCAATTTCAATAGTTACAATAAATCCTTGGTTTGAAAATCTGCCATAGCAAAGTGAAAACAATATGATCATATGCAGAAATGTACAATCTCAATAGCTACAATAAACCCTAAATTATGTGTCAGTGTCCATTTAAAGGGACATTCTGTGATTTACCTATGACTTTAAGCCCAAACATTGAATCACTAATTCTATTGGAGTTATGAGAGCATTTATAAAGAAATATATCATTTGGACATGTACCGGTATGTAACATGTCATTTAGAACCCTCCAATATATTGTTTGTATTATGTATTTAACATGTCATTTACAACCCTCCCAGAGCCCCTGTTCACCCTGTTCTGATCACAATTTAAGAATTATATCATTGGACATGTATGTAACATGTCATTTACAACCCTAATTAATATATTATTGGACATGTACGTAACATGTCATTTACAACCCTCCCAGAACCCATGCTCTGATCACAATTTACAACTTTTTTTTCTTCTAATTATGATTTTGTCAGAATTCTTTATATATATAATATTATGTAGCATCAGAATAAGCTAGTAAAAACAATGTGCTTGAACAAATTAAGGAAGAGCTGATCAAATTATATCAATTACAAAATCCAACCAAACAGCAATTCCAATTTCTACAGCCCTAAACAAGTAACTAAATAAAAAAGAAATCAGTTCTAAAGTACTTACAAAGAACAAAAGATTGAAAACAAAAAGCAGGTACTTGATGATCTTTGCACAGCCTTCCACACCCATGATGACTCTTCTGATAGTACGTTCTTTGTAATGTCAATAATGAAAGATTCAATGATCAATGACTAGGTGTTCCTGTAGGATACAAAACAAAGAAACATAATAATTGCTCATTGCATTCACACATCAGAAGTCACAGTTCCTTCCTGTAGGGTACCAGTCTTTGGTAGCTAAGAACTGCAGAATAAGAGATTGGTTTATAAGCGTGGTAGAACACAGGAAATGAGCCAATTTACAGGGTCAACCATTCTTTCCTTGGCTAACTAAACTAATTCAGGATCCCACATGATAACCTTCTTTTAGTTAAGTTAATAATAGGATGTCATATATTATTTTCTTATTTCAATTATAGACCCTATACATGTAGGTCTATGCTTCAATAACAAACTGTTAGAAAGAACATCCCACTTAATAATTGGACAAGACCACAAGGCTGAAGCAAGTTGCACCATACAATTTTCTGCACATGAACAGAGAAATTCAAGTTTTATCTCTTTCTCAAAAAGTTCATAGCGTCAGGGAAATGTCATACAAATATAGTCAGGTTTCAAGAATTTCACCAGTAATTATGAAATGCTAACTATTCATAGTCAGTGGGTTGGGTTTATGTTACTAAATTTGATTGGTTCCTGAGTGTCGTCTATGAGGCGTTAGACGCAAGTGGTAGCATCATCATGGAACATATGTCAAGGGCTCTCAAGGCGCTCACTTTTTTAGATCACACAGTGACAGTGTGCACTATAAAAATTCCAATTATTTATTCTCTTAGTAAATTATTATTTGAACATTCACAGGACGGACAATGTAAGTGTAGGGGATCACATGTCCCCATGTTTTTAGGTTGCCAGTGGCAAAATACCCAATATCCCCCTTGTGATTTGTAACTTCAAATCTCATTCATGAACTTCTGTTAAAATTAGGGTTGTATAATTTCAATTGTTAGAAAAAAATGAAATCTAGTAATTACCTCCCCACTATTTTTAAAGTATTAAGTGATGCTCCTGATCCACAAGTTTGATAGCAATTTAATACTAAATAGTAAAATTCTTCTTCTGAAACTATTCGCTAGGAAACAAAAACGGGCTGTTCAGCTTGTATAGCCGGTTTTCATTTCATATAGTTGTTCATAGTGTGTCAAAAATGCATGGCTATGACCAGCTGGCTTCCCATAAAAATAAACCATGAACACAAACAGAATCTAATGATATTCACATGATCCTTTATTAAATGCAGAAGACCATAAAGCACACATTTTCAACCAGGATGTAAACATTTAGGCTTATATTTTGTGATCTGGTTCATCAAAACTAAATGTTGGGGAGAAAATTAACCTTTCCATGGCCATAAATATGATCAGGGGTCTATTTAGCCGCTGGCCCGGGTATGCTTTCTGAAAGGGACTGGTTCCCTTCATTTTGCCTGACATTGCATTTGGAGTGGAATGAGCTTGTACTGGTCTATTCTGTCTGTTTCCAAATCTATTCAAAGAATTCCTTGAATTTTTGATCAAGTTAGTTTCCTTTTAGTGTTGCAGCAAACACAGCGGTAATCTTGCCAAAGCATTTTTCCACTGCGGCAAACATGCAGAATAACACAGCTCAGAACAAAGCTAATCACTGGAGCACCATATCAGAAAACATTGGGACCATACAGACCTATACTTCCAGGGAATTCTACATGCTGAAAACAATAAAACAGAAAGTGGTATAACACACTTCCTTTGTCTCTCAGTCAAATACATAAAACACTAAAATTTCTTGATCATTATCATATCGCCTTAACCATAATTGGTAAAAGTCAACATTTTACAACCATATTCTGCATAAATTAATACTAATAAGGCCCCTAGTTAAACTTCATAACACATTAACAGCATAAATTATCACCGTGTATCCATGTACATCCAGTTTTGACTTTCAAATGTGGCAATTATTTCAAGCACACTTTTAGATTACTTACGTACTAATTAGGCTGAAGGTAATCGGTTACAAATCAACTTATGATGTATTCCAATTTCCATATTTTATATGGTCATTTTCACGGTAAAGGGTGTAACTTTGGATTTTTAACATTTTAATCCGTAGTGTTCTAATAAAGCCACAGAATTCCATAATTTTTGGCCACATAAGTCATCTAGTTAGCAGCTACCTTGGGTAGCATAATCAGCTTTGGGAGTTACTGCGTTCAGTTTTAGCAGGCTTAAATGTACTTAATATTGCCATTTTGAAAAACTATAAAAAACAGTAACATTTTTGTAAAACCCTGTGTTTTCTTCAGTTAGTTCATGGATAATTTTTCTTATCCTGAACGTACAGTCATATGTTCAGTAAACACTGCCACATTAGATTTAATTGTGAACGGCCCTGTATTTTTGAGAACCGGACTTCGATATTTGTCGTTCGAGGCTTCATTTTCCGTTAACAATTGTTAACAAACTTTGTGGGTGTAGCTTTGGTTCATAATTCTTGGTTATTTCTTCACTTCTTCTTGATTTATAACAGTTGTTATCTTAACTTAAAAAAAAAAAAAAAAATTAGCCGATTTGCAAGCTTTTAAAATTTTTATAAAATCTTGACTTCAAATAGCCGCTTTTTCCGTTAACTTTTTGAAGCCTCCGAAACAAACTGTTCAGCAAGCTTGTGCAAATATAAATAAAAGAGCTCATCCAATCTATTTATCAAAATGTAGCAAAGTAGATCCTCAAGTCACATGTTTTTAAATCGTGGAGATATATATCACCGCTTGAAAATGGGACCCAATACAAACTTTCCGTTAACAATTGAAGCCTCCGAAACAAATGAAGCCTCCAAACAACAGTAAACTTAATTATCATCTATGCATATCTAAATTGGTGTGTTTCATAATGATATCTGCATTGTAATTATTACTTGATATGTGCAGAATGTCATAAATTTAAGAAAAAATTGACATTATGGTTAATGTTTGAAAAATATACTGATACCTTAAAAAGCCTGTTTCGGAGGCTTCACATGCAAAAAACACCATACTTAACAAATGGGTGAAAAAATTAATGTGTGATAAATCTACAATATCTGCCGCATAGAATCATTGATTCAATACACACAAGAAAATAACAGCTTAGATGATCCCAACACTGTTGTTTTCAAAAAAACTAATTCTGCAATGTTTAACAATTGTTAACATGAAGCCTCCGAAACAAAAAAATGACTTGCTGGGATAATTTAATTTTTTTTACATCTGAAATTCAATACTTAGAAGTAAAGCATGAAAATTGGTAATTGTGATATTTTTTACCTATTTTTTAATGTCAACTTGTAGTAGTTAGCTAAATATTTTACTTTTATGATCACCTGTGTTGTTAACTGAAGCCTCCGAAACACAAATCGCTTGAATTGCCAATTCTAAAAAATAACTCCAATTTCTGTGAAACTTGGCTGGGAGGTTCCTTATATCAAGTAGTATTTGTACATGAAGTTAGACATTCAAATTATTTTAGGAACCCAATTAAAACTTAAAAAATATGTTTAAGGTTTGGAAATTTCCATTGTAAATGACACTTGATGTTAAAAATTTTCAAAACTGCAATTACAAACATAGCAAAACATGGTATAAAATTTAACTTATATCTGTTGACTTACTTTGGAATGGAATTTCACATGTATTCCAGCTTTCATGTCAAAATTTTCTGAGGTTATGTAAAATACAATTTTTCTTAGATTTTAACCAAAATGTTATGCAAATGTCAAATTTTTTATTAGAAATCAAAAGGATTAAGCCTTGAAACATTATTTTACTTGAATTTAAGTTGCTTCTATGCATGATTTCAGTAAACAGAAACATATTTAAGTGGTTTGAAATTTTGACCCTAAAAATCAAAAGTTACACCCTTTACCGTGAAAATGACCATATAGAATCATGTATCCAGTTTTAGCTTATGGCTATCCTGATCAACTGTGATACATGTACTGAACGATGATTAATAAGCAGGCTTCAGTGATATTTTATTACCAGTAGCTTGGCAACCATTGCAATATTTTATTTATAATGAGAGTAATTGCTGCTAGTACATGTCAAATATTTTCTATTCAAACCTGGATATACATGTATTCAAAACTCATTATGAGCCCTGATGCTAAACTGAAATCATACTAATTAGTAATACTATAATTGACCTAATTATTACTAGTGCCCGCTAATAAGTACCACCTGTGGACTTTCAACTAATAACTGCTTTGAAATAATTTGAAGTGTTCAAATAATCACAGGAAAAAAATCATTGCAAACCTGCATACCATTATAAAGTTTTATTGGCTGACATTTGTTTTAAACCCTTATTCTAAAGCCTCCTTTTTCTAATAATTGTAACACTTTTTCCATTTTTTTGCTATTCGAAATCTTAAAAAACCTAGCAAAAACTAGAGAAAATGTTGCATGATATTTTAATTTTGCATCTTAGAGCAATAAATATTTGCACCAGCAACACCATGGCTTTGTTTTGATTGCAATCTTGCAGGCTGGTGGCAATTATCGTGTCAGTCATTTTGACTGACTAGGCACACATCAAGTTCCGTAAAGTTCCGGAACCAAGTTATGACTGTCCGTGAAGTTATCGCGATCGTATCAAAAAAGATTTTGCACAAATTTGAACAACAGTGTTTGAGATGATTGGTCACAAATTTGCACCTTTTTCTTTGAGGCAAAATAGTGGGAAACGTTGACGGTCAACTAGTAATATGTAGATAAAATTTAATATACATCAAGATCAGCTTTAATTTTACACTACATTGTAAGCTTCATTTTAAAGTACTGCACATTAAAACTGAAGAACATCACCCTATAATGAGGCATAATGAATTTATCTGTACATGTAGAAGCTAACAGATCTAAGATTTGCTGATGATGTACAGGGCAATGGGTATTACATTTCACAAGCGACAGGTTTGTGCCTGTCTTCGGGAGGTAGGGCAATTCAATTCACAGCAAATAAATTTAACTCAATTCATTCATACCAACGAACTACCATGCTATTGGAATCAAATATGTAACCTGCCTTTCAGCCACATAAAATATTAATTGCTTTGTAGTCCTTGGCACATATTGTAGCATCATTAACTATACTATGCTTCATGTATGTTGTAAAAATATTAAATTATAGCGATGATGACATACATTGTACATGTACAGGGGTAATATATTGACCAATAGTATGTTTAGGGGCTGTGCAATATTTATGAGCCCTGGGGAGGGTAAAATGGGGGGGAAGAAATTTTTGGCGAGTTGAAAGGGGGGGCAAGCAATTTTTGGCAAGCCGAGAGGGGGGGCAATTATTTTGTCTCAGTTTCTTGGGGTGCCTTTTAAATAAAATGCTCTAAGGGACCGCTCATTATTAATGTGGGAGGGGGCCAGGAAAAATGTAAGGGGGTTATGTGATTTTCACTTTGACAAACAGGGGGGGTTATGTGATTTTATATTTCCTGATAGGGGGGTCATGTGAAATTTAATAGTCATTCACTATTATTTAATACCAAGTATCCTGGAAGGTCTTGCATATATAGCAATATCAATCATACCATACATAATTGTCTAATGACCAGGGACAGGCGATTTGCGCGGAAAAAAATAGCAAATTGCGCAGAACATTTTTTTTCAGTGCAAATCATGTATACCTAAATTGCGCGGAAAGAAAGTTCCGCGCAAATCGCCTGTCCCTGCTAATGACTTATTCGCACAAATTTGTTTCCTTTTTGCACCATATTTCACCATTTTAGCTTCAATAGGGCAAAAAAGTGTGCGCTTCGCGCGCATTTGTACCATAAACATAGTCAACAGCCAAATTGTGCTGGATTCACTATTATATTTCAAGAAATATTTTCTTTTGCCTACCCCATCCCCCCAATGTCAAAAAAGAAATCTACGCCACTGTCACATGCTACACACACAAACCACTCCCACACTACTCACCATATGACGACCCCACCTGCAAGCACACACCTATAAATTTTCTCACCAAAAGTAGATCTATTGGCATAGGCGTAGATCCCAGGGGATGGGGGGGGCAGTAAATCCACCGAATGTTTTGCCAAGGCCGGGGTGGTCCATACAATCACCCCCCCAATGCTGAGCCTGTAGGCCTATGTGGGTTTCTGACCAAATTAACCTTATATTTGGCCATTTTAGTCCAAAAATTACACATTTTTGTGCACTTCGCATGATTTTATTCCACTTTTGCACCATATTTCATCAGTTTAGCTTCAAAATGACAAAAAATGTTCACGCGCTTCGCGCGCATTTCTACAGTTAACTTATTTTGTCGCCAAAAGGAGCTGTATTCACTATGACTTCAAGAAATATTTTCAAACCCCATCCCCCAATGTCAAAATCCCAATCTCTTGACTGAATTAATATTGAATTTGCTTGAAGGGGGGGGGTTATGTGATTTTGTTTGATCCAATAGGGGGGTTACGTGAAATTGATTCATCGCAATAGGGGGGGTTAGGTATTTTTCACCCATAAAGCTCAACATTTTCCCGGCCCCCCCTCCCGTGTTAATAATGAACGGTCCGTAAAAAGGCTTAGGAAAACCGTACGGAAATGCTTACATATATATGCAAATTTTCTCAAATTGGACTGAGGGGTGCCTGAGCATAATTATGAGCCCCCCCAGATTGCCAAATATTGTTTCCAGGGGTAGCGTTTTAAGGGGTCTTGGGGTCCAGGACTCCTTGATTTGGCAAGTCCCCGTGATTTGGACCCCTTAATTTTGTATGTCTGTGTAGAATTAGATGCCTGGACCCCATTATTTGCATATTTGGACCCCTGGACTCAGCAGGTCACCGCTAACCCTGATTGTTTCCCCCCCCCCTTGGCCCGCCAAAAATCGCTTGGCCCCCTCTCAGCCTGCAAAAAATCTGTGTACATATGTTTTTGGGATCCTAATTTGCAAGTTTACCTTGAATGGTCTAGATACGTGTTGCGAGCGCAGCGAGCAGGAAAATGTGCATTGCGTTTGCGTACTGACGCTTTAGAGCCAAGAGCGTTTTATTTAAAAGGTGAAACATAAATGTGTGCCCCCCCCCTCAGCTTGCTAAAAACTTGCTTCCCCCCCCCTTGGCTTGCCAACAATTCCCCCCACCCCCATTTTACCCTCCCACCAAGGCTCATAGCCAAAGTGGGTACTTCTTTATAATGCAGATGGTGGGTGTCTGAGGGAGGCCCTCACAAAATTAAAAATAAATGCTGAATTGAAGCCATTTCATGGACCATTTTTTACACAATAATGTGATGTGAATGTTCAGTCCTGGCTCTTTATTTTAACATAATAGGGGCACTGGCCATGTGTGGATTTGTTCATTGAATGCTCATGATGACAAAAGAATATTAAAAGTCATAAAAATCTTTTTTTTTACTTTCCACTCCCATGAATAAGGCATTTATAACAATGGCTGTTGTACATGATGTACCTGGCCAATACCCAAAATGTGTATCTTCATGATCCGATGAACTGTACTGAACACCAATTATATTAGAGGGTGCAGAAATACACAAAATTTGTGACATTTTATGATCTTTGACATTCTTTTGTCGAGGGGACAATGGGGGGGGGGGGGGTACTTGGATTTATTTTGGACAGCTCTTGAGCCTCAAAACCCATACCCACTAAGGTTAATTTTGCAGGAAAAGGGTACCCATGTCTAAGGATCTTCAAATGTAGATCACCAATGTCGAGATTGCCAATACCGGGTAGTCGGGTACTCAAAATCATATTGTTTTGATTAATTTTTGTGAAGCTGATCTTTCACCCCCTATCGCTAATTAAGTTAAGTTCATTTCCTTTGCCAGCCATGTAATTGAATGGGATTATTTTAAAATTTTAAAATGCTTAACATATCACAAACAAGTAGGCCTATGTTAATAATAATATAAATACAAGCTAAAAGCGTTGGGGTTCGATAATGAACTGGGTGAAAGTAGCTGTGACGGTTTTAAATTTGCCGTGTTGGTTAGGCTCCGATCACTTGATCAGTGTGCAAATTGAACAGCGCGGCGCGTACCAGTGATCATGGCAGCTGCAAAATTCAGACCCAATTTACTTCCGTGTTCCGATTGGATGGAAAGTGCCATATGGCTGAGCAGTTTTGCCGTCTCTCTGTACTTGGTCATCCGCCGCCTGAATTTGACTATATTTTTGGTACCGGATATTACAAATTAAAAAATCTGCAGCAAGAAATTGTTTGTGAACATGTAGTATGTATGCCAGGTGAATTCAAATTTGCCATCAAACTGCATCATTTTATATCAAATTAAAGCCCATGAGTAAAGAAAGCCAAAACTGAAAACCTTTTTGTCATAGCACTTTCCGTAGCAAAGTTACATCTTGTCAAAGATTGACTTTCATCAAAAAGATTCTGCTATACTGCTAGCAAAACAGCATTTCGGTGGTGTTTCTAGATCTTTCTTAGTCTCATGATGATAGCAGCTTTTCTATGTGGAACTGCTATCAAAATCCCTGATGAGTGTCTCATCACCATAAAAAATCATATATTTGGGTCAAGTGAAGTATAGTGTATAGACAACATATTTATGTAGGTTTCCTTGACTTACCTGTTCTTTTAAATTTCTATGTAAATATGTAAAAGAGGCGAATTTGGCTGACTAGCAAATGTGTTATTTAAGGTTTGCCTGGCATATGTAGTCCAAGGTGCTCTGACGATAACACTCTGATCGCCATGCAATCTCTGTGTAGTAGGCCAGCGGAACCGCTACGTGGACGAGCTAACCTACATGTAGCCACTGATTTAATAAAGTGGTATAAAAATCTGATTTTTTTTTTGATAAAAGAGGGGATGAGGATAGATGCATCACAAAATTCCCCTTTAAAACAAGCATGATACATGTGATATTACGGAGGAGTCAAATTTTAAAGCGGTCTACTTCTCGGTCTACTTTTACATGCGTGCCGTACTATTAGGCCAAGTAAAATAAAAAAACATGTTTCACGTCCGGGTTTTTGAAAAAAAGGAGGATGAGGGGGATTTTTATTTATTATTTTTTATCACAAAATCGGTGTGAATACCCATAATTAGAGCTGTTTTAGCATATACAATAAGTGCCTGGAATTGGGAGGAGGCCTCTTTTTATTTGTTGTTCTGAGAGATAGGCCCTCTAAGTATCACAAAACCTTATAAAAGTGTTTCTAGTATATTAGCAAGGCTATAGAAAGCATCTCTACTTCCTAGTCCTAGACACATTTTTTGAAAAGTTATATAAACTGAATTTCAAAAAATACAAATAAAATTTATAAAGAAACATCAAAAAGGAAGCGGGAGGGGACGTGAAACATGTTTATTTTTTTATTTGGCCTTACGTTGTCTTTCCTATTCGGCGAGGATGACAATTTTGACCTCCTCGTCTGTTTTCAAACAGAGAGGTCTACAAACCCCGTTCCACTTGTCCAAGTATCAGAAGGATAGTCCACAATAAGCCCTTTTGCAATTACAACTGCGCATGTGCAGAAACAAAAGTCGCCAAATAAAATTGGAGATAAATACGAGGAGGCTACTGTACATTTTCAATGCGGTGAACTGTGCCGTTTGCATAAAAACATCTTGTACTGGAATTTTGCAAATTATTTTGTCTTTATTTCTTCTTCGAATCATGATACATTGACATTGTATTTGATATATATTGATATCATGAAGAAATAAAGATAAAATAATCAGCAAAATTCCAGTACAAGATGTTTTTATGCAAACAGCACAGTTCACCGCATTGGAAATGGAGTACTTAGCCTCCTCGTATTTATCTCCAATTTTTTTCCCATAATGCATTACAAGTATGCCGAAATCTGGAATTGCGAACCGGCTTATACCGTGATTCACGTAACATGAATCTAGGGATTCAAAAGCTGTCAAGTAGAACCATTAGTCCTGCCAGCAAGACTTCAGTCTTTATTATATAAATGACATCTCGGTATGCCCAGTTACAGTTACTCAGACAGGGTCTAATTCTGCATAAAACCGGGCAACATTATTTCTATAGATCTGCTGCGCATTCAAATTGCATTGTATTGCATCGTAATTTCATTTGTGTCTATGCTAATTATGTTTACACAACATGAACTCACATGTTTTCAAGCAAATTCGCCGATAATAGGTGATCAAAAGCGATCGGAATGTTACAAAAGTACAGATCGCATTCAGCTTACTTCATATGAGATGATCTTTGGAAAAATACGGCATAATTTGTCTTGGTGTTTGCGGAATGCCATGCAGTAAAATATTAACATGATTAATACGTTGCGGCAATTCCCGGGGGCAATTCATGATTGACAACTAACAATCGGCGTGTCCTTCGTATCCTCCACTGTCAATTTCTTATCCACTCACTAATCCTCACAAAAGCTTTGTGTTGATTACGTAATGTGTGGAGGCAAATTGCAATAAGTACAATGAAATAATGAGTAGGGCGGGCTCCGAGGCGGGTTTCTTCTTCATCTTACGTAACAGTATAGCTCGTTCACGTAGCGTTTTCGTTGTCCCACTGGCCTACTACAACGTAGATTGCCTGGTGATCGGAGTGTTATCGTCAGAGCACCTCGGACTAGTAACAGTATTGTTCTCCAAAAAAACCCGGAAGCTTGTCGTTTGGAGCTCTAGCTGAAATACAGCAAGATAATGTAAGACAGTTAATGTAAACCTGTATTTTAGCTAGAGTATCTCGAGCTACAGTTACTGGAACTAGAAGAACCATGTGCTTCTTTTGTCCAATTTGCCATCAAGATTTCATAATGGAAACAGTTCAGACCCAGAACACGATCATGTCAGTTAAATTAATATTTTGTTCTGGGACTGATTATTCGGACTACATGACATGTACTTTGTAAAGCTACATAATTAAGTACATTGTAGGTAAGCTTAAAACAGCAAATTTGACACTCCCTTTACCACCCCTGTCCACACCCTATTGGTACCGCACACGTACTGCATTGCAATGTACCTCCAGCTCCATTGAAAAGATTGCATAAAATTGTGTTTTTCTTGTACAAAATACATACCAGCCCTCGTTGAAATCAGTTCCGCAGTTTCACAACCAGTTTCTTCTTTCGGCCGTGTCGATGGATGTCGCGGTGTGGCGTTTCCAAAAAAAGGTAAATAAACACCTATGGAAGGCCGTTCGAGTCATAAACACTGAAAGCAACAATGTACGATTCATCATTTCCATGATGGTAGCGTCATAGGGGCACGGGGGCACGTACCCCCAATCGATTGCAAAATTTAAAAATCCCATAGGAAAATTGCCAAAAAAACGGCTTGTGCCCCCCCCCCCGGTGGCCCCCCCCCCCCAATAATGGTCGATGCCAACTGCCTATGAAATTTTTACACTGAAAATCACACTGATATCTGTAATGAACACTGAAAATTTAACACAATGAACAGCACCACTGAAAATAACACTGAAATAGTTCTTTTGTTATTCTGTATGCAAATAACCATTGTCCAACCACACTGAAAAATGGACTGAAACTCCTCTGGAAATCGGGCATTCATTAATCCCACTGAAATTGATTTAATCCCACTGAAATGGATTCAATCACACTGAAATGATCTGGCCTGTTCTATTGTTATGGAAATGAGTGCCCTGGATCATTGCTCATTATAGCAGACAATAGCCACTTGATATAGGCCTACCACTGAAAAATACACTGAAATACCACTGAAAACAATTTCAGTCTAACAATTTCTTTTGTTTTGATAATTTTCAGTGTTATGTCATTTTCAGTGTGATTTTCAGTGTAAAAATTTCATAGTGCTAGGGTAGGCCAACTGAGCGCTATAACTAAACACTCCAGTGTCTGCAGGGACCCAACTTGCAGAAAATTTAAAACAGGGGGTCCAAACTCTATTTTGGTGGGTCCGGGACCCCAAAAAGCAACCTAGCGCTACCCCTGGTCGGTGCCCCCCTCCCCCATCGGATGACCCACCCTACGCCAGTAGATCAAGTACCGGTAGGCCTAGTGCAAGAAATTTCAGTCTTTGTGTCCTTGAGCAAGGCACTTCAGGGGGCGCAGCACTAATTCAGCGTCCCATAGGATAACGTGTGAATTCGGCCTACTTCGAGCGCCATTTCTGGCGTCCCTGCAATACTTGGCAAAATAAATTTGGTATCAAATTAAAGCTCTGTTTCTCTAGATTCCAAAACTTTTGTCGGCATATATCGATGACCATTGACTTTTTTTCGCTATTTTGCGGTGCAAAAAAATAGCTAAAAATATACTAAACTCACCACTCACATTTCAAAATGGGCTTTTCTCTTAATCCGCCACAGAGAATTGCTTTTGAGATCAATTGTCCAGATTTTTTCTGCATGTTATCATTAAAGACACTTGTCGAATTCATATGAGCCAATATTGAGTGATTTAAAGTGAACATGTCGGTAGATATGGTCGCTACAATCTCATATTCACTATGGACTATATTAGCCGAATTTCGTTGTTACATAAAATGCGGAGTGATTTAGTGTTGCGCCCTCTTATAAGGTGTTAAAAGGTTTTAAAATCCACATTTATTACTCATTATGTAAACTAGAGAAAATTTGAAGCACAACACCGAAGATTTCATGTCTCTGCGACATTCCGTTCAAGAGAAATGATGTTTTAAAGATCAGTGCCGAAATGCCGAAAATCGAATATTTCGACTTTTCCTCCAATATGCGAAAGTTTGTACAAAACCCACAAAACTAGTGACAGACGACAATTTGAGCACGTCTTTGAACCAAGTTTAATTTCTTCTCTAGATTATCAGTGTTGCCATTTTCTTTTGGAAATCATTTATTGCTGATTTTGAAGTATAAATACCCCCCCCCCCCGTTCCAGTGGTAACAATTACGATCTTTTTGCGTAGGCCTACTGAATATTCAGCAAAACGGCTTCATGCAGATTAACAATGTCTATTAACCTTAAAATCCATTTTTGAGCCTTTTTGAGGATTTTTGGACGCATATCTAGACTTTGTAGGCGCCTACTCGGCCAATAAAGTGTTTTTTCCAATAATTTTTCATGAGGATGACTTTTTGTAATCTTTGTTTATCATCATGATTGAAATAGAACACATTTTGTGAAGCGCATCTCTTATTTTGCGCGAAGAATGTAAAAGGAACGCGTTCATAACGACGGCCGTTACAAGGGGGCGCAGCACTAATTCAGCGTCCCATAGGATAACGTGTGAATTCGGCCTACTTCGAGCGCCATTTCTGGCGTCCCTGCAATACTTGGCAAAATAAATTTGGTATCAAATTAAAGCTCTGTTTCTCTAGATTCCAAAACTTTTGTCGGCATATATCGATGACCATTGACTTTTTTCGCTATTTTGCGGTGCAAAAAAATAGCTAAAAATATACTAAACTCACCACTCACATTTCAAAATGGGCTTTTCTCTTAATCCGCCACAGAGAATTGCTTTTGAGATCAATTGTCCAGATTTTTTCTGCATGTTATCATTAAAGACACTTGTCGAATTCATATGAGCCAATATTGAGTGATTTAAAGTGAACATGTCGGTAGATATGGTCGCTACAATCTCATATTCACTATGGACTATATTAGCCGAATTTCGTTGTTACATAAAATGCGGAGTGATTTAGTGTTGCGCCCTCTTCACTCTACTCTGCTCTCCGAAGGTTCCTAGTCCGAAGGTTCGCTAGTCCGAACACGTATTTCAATGGAGGACATGACGGTCGCTAGTCCGAATTTGAAAAAAGTTTCGCTAGTCCGAAAAAAAGGTTCGCTAGTCCGAATGCTCGCTAGTCCGAATTTATTAAAAAGTTCGCTAGTCCGAATTGTTAATCAGGTTCGCTAATCCGAATTCAAAAAAGGTTCGCTAGTCCGAATGATAAATAAGGCCCGCTAGTCCGATTTCTAAATAAGGTCCGCTAGTCCGAATTTTCTTTAAAGAACCTGATCAGCGCCACCATACACCGGTCTCAAAATGTATTGGAAGCGTTTGGTCAAATATAGCGTGTTACCTGAGTAGGTGCTCACAGGTTCACAACATTGTTCATGTTTTGGATTGCTTCTTTAAAAGTAATGATGGCAAGTACGTAAAAGTATACATTTTCAGAAAGGAAACAATGCAAGTAACACAATAAGTTTCCAAATCGATGAAAACTGCATATTTATGTTCTAAAGACACAAAAAGTATGCCTATACATGGTACCTAACATGGTATAGATGCTGTTTTTCTAAAGTATATAATTATTTGAATATTTATTACTTTTAACAATACTGATGTAGGTTTTGCAGAATGAAATTTGCAATCAAATAGACACCATCGCCTCGATGGTAATGAAAATAACTCAAAACAACCTATTATGAATGTCTACAATACAAACTTTTCTATTTATTTTATTTCTTCATTGATTACTTTAATTTTTTCTTTCTTTCTTTCTTTCTCTCTCTTTCTTTCTTTCTTTCTTTCTTTCTTTCTTTCTCTCTCTCTCTCTCTCTCCCTCTCTTGGCGTATTTGTTTAACAACCAACGAAATTGTCCACAGATAAGGGGGCGCTAGTCGGCAATACTCACATTAACTTATTCGGACTAGCGAACCTTATTTACAATTCGGACTAGCGAACCTAAAATCAAATTCGGACTAGCGGACCTTATTTACAATTCGGACTAGCGGACCTTATTTACAATTCGGACTAGCGAACCCTAAATCAACTTCGAATTAGCGGACCTTATTTCAAATTCGGACTAGCGAACCTTAGGGCCTATATATAATTCGGACTAGCGAGCCTAATTTAAAATTCGGACTAGCGAACCTTGTTAAAATTTCGGACTAGCGGACCTTATTTAGAATTCGGAATAGAGAACCTTCGGACTAGCGGACCTTCGGACTAGCGAACCTTCGGACTAGCGAACCTTCGGACTGGCGGGCCTTCGAACTAGCGGGCTGTAACCCTTTAAGCTGTCGGTCCCGTGTACATGCATATTTTCTCACATTAATGTAGTGTGTTAAAGAACGTCACAGGCTATTCGAAAAGAGCAGGGGATCATCTGTACTGTTGACTGTACTTCAAAAATACACTCATCTACTCTAGGTTCCAGAGTAAAAAATAAGTATACGCAGTGCGATAATACTCATTATGAGGGAGGCACTTACAAGGGAAGAAGAAGAAGAAGAAGAAATAATGCTTTAGGGGCTGTGCAATAATTACCGTAAAACGGGGTAACTTCGGTCAGCGGGGTAACTTTTTTAAATGATCATATTTTCGTACAGCAATATTGTTTTTAGTCATATTTGGTGTCAAAAGAAATAATAGTCGCTCATGTCAAATTTCCTCGAAATTTACGACCCCCCCCTTTCGACCTGCCAACATTATTTCCCCCCCCCCCCTTGGCCTTCCAAAAAATCCTTCGTCCCCTCCCCCCTATAATTCACCACCCGGGGGTACACATACTAACTACATCCAGATAATAAATACTATCTACAGCAACTTCAACAGCACTTCAACAATCCGCCTCCACAAGGATCTATCCAACGAGGGGTGCGACAAGGTGATAACATTTTACCTAAATTGTTTAATGCGGCACTTCAAGAACTTATACGTCACCTAGGCTGGGAAAATAAGGGCATCACCATAAACGGAAACAACCTAAATCACCTTCGCTTCGCAGATGACAAAGTCATAAAAACAGACAATGCCAAAGATCTATAAGAAATGATCATTGATCTGAACCAGAGAAGTAACCAAGTGGGACTATAAGATTAACATGAAAAAGACGAAAGTCATGTTCAACCAGTTCGCCTCAGGACAGCTGGACATGATAGCGAACACAGAAATGAGAAGCAAGATGCCAACTTGTCTGAAACGAAAGGTTTTCAATGTGTACTACCCCCGGGGTACTACCAGCCATGACTTTCGGAGCTGAAACATGGTCACTTGTAAAAATCAACTCGCGGATGTACCCATACCATGGATGGATGATTTTGCAAGCCACAATAGAAATGTCGATTATTTCTGCTGGTTATAATCAGAAATGAATTACTGAGTTGGACATTTTGGCAGGCGCAAGTGAAAAAGGTGAGATGAAAACGGATATCAGTTTGAAGCGCTAAAACGTTAATTTAAAAAAAAAGTTGAGACCTATAAAAATCAAAAATCTTACATTAAAAGACACAGTTTCATGCCTAATTTTAACAACAGGATTTATTTTTAAAAGGTTTATTACTGAAAAAAATAGAAATGACAAAAAAACTTAATTTCAAAGCAAAAAGGTGTATTTCTGAATTATGCTGATTTCAACATGTATCGATCGACTTTTAGCACGACTATGCATAACAATAGAGGTTATCCGTGTTCTATAAGCTGCATATCCTATCAACGACTGCTATACCTTGTTTAGGACTTTCAAAAGAAGTACCTGCATGTGCAACCATGACTGTTTCAAAGTATGGTCGTTGAAGAGGAAAAACAATGGCTACCCGGAAAAAATTGGTAAAAAGCTGATGTTTGCACCAGACAAGCAGAATATATCATAGAACATCATATCCAAAATCCGAAAAAATCCTCCTTGGGGAATTCGTTTTATCCAAGATGGCCGCCAAAATGGCCGCCACAACATATAATTAGCTGTATCTTAGCTTCTAAAGCAGATATGATGATGATTTTAGTGTCTTTGAATAGGTGTAAGAGGTCAAAGAATTCAAATTTGTACAAATCTAACACACTGATGTCTTCAATCACACTGAAATTCAAGATGGCCGCCAAAATGCCCACCACCACATACATGTACATGTATGATTAGATCAGAGAAGATGTAAAAGAAGGAGATAGATCCAGCTATCCTCAAACAAAATATGTGTGTTGCCGCGCGCTCATTCAAAAGCAATCACGCTATTTAGGTTTAACAATAAAATACAACAAAAGGGTTCGAACCCATGACGGGTGTGATACACAAGTTGCTGCTTACTGGTTTTAGGGAAAGGTCAGTGTCTGTATACCATCAATACCATGCATACCATGCATGCAGATCCTAACATCCAGTTTATTTCAAATAAAATATGACCGAAGTTCCATGGCAAATAATAATTTTGCACGCTTGGTTACGCTTTCAACCTCTACGATTTATGATACAGACTATTTTCAATTATCAAAATATCTTTATTAGGTGTGCAGGAAATGACAGGAAAATACATTAAAACAATAAAATATAGATGATCAAAAATCATCCCGTTTCTAACAAAATCCTAAAACACTCTCCTAAATAATTAATATATATTCCAAAATGGGCGGATTTTTTTGGAATCTTTACAAAACTACATTTCTTTCTTATAGTATCCACGTGCGGTATCCCTGCAGAGCAACATCAGGTACTTAACACACACGTGTCATACTTTCAAGGAATTATCTATAGAAACATTGGATATGGTTTCAATTCTGGAGTGAAAATTAATCAACCGTAGTCGGCAAGGCACATCACATCAAAGGCTACTTTCAAGTAGATGTGTAACTACTTGAGAATAAAGGACTATGAATAGGTGCGACAGGATAACCTACGGGATTATCTCAAGGATATAATTCCGTTCAACTTTCCTGATTAGATATATCTCCGCTTCTGAAGCAGATTATAATAATAATATAATAATAAAAGAGATTTATATAGCGCATCATCATACAAAAGTCTCGATGCGCTTTACAGAGCACACATACATAAAAGTAAACACAAAATATCAGTGAACAAAAATCCTTAAAGAATACACCTTAAAATACAAACTACATTAGGCTACACCAAGCATCCCTCACAAGGAATGGAGAACAAATAAGAACGAGCAAAGGGTCCCAAACCAAGTGAAAGACGCATGGTAGCAAAACACATGCATACAATAAGCAATATAAACAAAGACCTTATTATATTACAGTCCGTTATAGCAAAAACAAAGTTCAACATGATCAATATAAAAACATAATAATTATTAAATGGCGAATAAGATCAAAACAGACAGAACGAGAAATATTTCAGCATGGAATTACAGCAATATGATGGTGGCACAGCACCCTGCTGAGGGGAGAGGTTGCCAGCACGTCACCCTCAGCTAGAAACATAATAAGTAAAGCAGCACAAATTAATAGCAAAATGTAAAATCGCGAAGTACGGGGTGGCACAACACCCTGCTGAGGGGAGAGGTTGCCAGCACGTCACCCTCAGCTAGAAACATAATAAATAAAGCAGCACGAATTAATAACAAGATATGCAAAATCGCGAAATACGGGGTGGCACAACACCCTGCTGAGGGTAGAGGTTACCAGCACGTCACCCTCAGCAAGAACAAACATGATAATACAATAAAAGGAGTTGGCGAGACCTGCGGCGAGAACAACATTTGCCGATTATTAAAACGCGATACGGGGTGGCACAGCACCCTGCTGAGGGGAGAGGTTACCAGCACGTCACCCTCAGCAAGAATAACACAGAAAATATTTAAAAATAGTTGACGAAAAACAGCGATAATTATAACTATCAGGCGATAAATAATACACGAAATGGGGTGGCACAACACCCTGCTGAGGGAGAGGTTCCTAGCACATCACCCTCAGCAAATTGAAACATAATATATAACAACAAAATCACAGATGAATCAAACAATGAAAAGATGCGTCTTCAGAAGTCGCTTGAAAGAGTGCAGTGAGTTAGCAGAACGAATGCTATGTGGCAGGGTGTTCCAAAGAAACGGTGCAGCGAACGCGAATGATCTTTCCCCATAATACTCGGTGGATGGACGACATGTGACTGAGAGAAGCGATTTAGAAGATGAACGAAGTTTGCGACTAGGATTGTAGTGCGAGATGAATTCTGAGATGTACAGAGGAGAAAGTTGATTTTGAGCCTTGAAGGTCATGAGAAGAATCTTGTAGATTATCCGCTGTTCGACAGGGAGCCAGTGAAGTGCCTGTAGAATAGGAGTGATGTGTTGATACTTGGAGGTGCGAGTGACGAGCCGGGCAGCAGTGTTTTGAACTCGTTGCAACTTGGAGATATAGCTATCCGGAAGGCCGTATAATAAAGAGTTGCAGGAGTCGATCCTTGATGTAACAAATGCATGAACTAATCTCGCTGTGCTGACCTCGTCAAGATAGTATCTGATTTGACCAATTCTACGAATTGCAACTAGGGCAGACTTACAGATGCTATCGATGTGTTCTTTCATACAAAAGTGGGAATCCATTACAGCGCCTAGATTGCGCGCACCACTTGAAGGATTGATCACGGAATCCCCGATTACAAGCGATATGTTTGTAGCAGGTCTGTTCGAGAAGCGGGAAGTGACATGGATGAGTTCGGTCTTGGCATCGTTAAGGACCAATTTATTTGCAACGGCCCATGATCTCACATCCGCAATGCAGTTTTCCATCACTTCAATAGCCTGAGCTCGATCATCAGGGTGGAAACACATATATAGTTGTGTATCGTCTGCATACACCATAGTATGCACACCATATGCAGATATAAGATCTTGCATAGGGGCACTGTACATGGTGAAAAGTAATGGGCCAGCGACCGATCCCTGCGGTACTCCGCAGCTGAGAGAAACACTGGTTGAAACTGCATCTTTCACGACGACAGATTGTGTTCTATTCTCAAGATATGATTTAATCCACATATGTGCAGTACCAGACACGCCATATCTGTCAGCTAATCTCTGAAGCAATAATTGATGGTCTATTGTGTCGAAAGCCGACGAAAAAAAAAAAATCAAGGAGGACAAGAATGGCCTCGTTACCTTTGTCAAGTGCACAAAGAATGTCTGACTGAACACGGAGCAATGCAGACTCAGTACTGTGATGTGCACGATACGCTGATTGTTTGAGGCGTTGAGGTCATTATCATGCAGATATGACTGAAGTTGAGAAATGGCGACGCGCTCAATCAGCTTGCCTAAGTAGGTCAGGTTAGATATCGGACGGTAGTTTGCAAGTTCATCAGCATCAAGCTTGGGCTTCTTAAGAAGTGGAGTGACGATTGCATGTTTCAGGCTGGATGGAAAAGAGCCAGATAGTAACGACTGATTCACAATTGCCGTCATACCAGGTAACATCTCGTCAATACATTCCTTCGTGATGGAAACAGGCAGAGGGTCCAATTTGCAGGATGTAATATGAGAAGATTTAATAATCTTCAAAACTTCCTCTTCAGATACTGAATGGAAACTATCAAAGGAGCTGGAGCAAGTACCATTAGATTCAAAGCTGATAACTGAGTTGGAAGAGGTATCAAGGCGGTCACGAAGGCTACTGATCTTATGATGGAAGTAGTCCGCAAAACGATCAGCGAGATCTTTCGGGTCATCGTGAGCTGGAAGTGTAATAGAAGACTTAGGCTTTGTAAGCGTATCAACAACACGGAATAAATCACGAGGCTCAGCATCACTTATTTGGTCACGGTGATACATTGTCTTGGCAGAGTTGAGAAGATCATGGTAGGTTTCACACTGCTCTTTGTATAGTTCTCTATGGACAGTAAGACCAGTGGCTTTATACTTCCTTTCTCGGCGACGCTTTTCCTGCTTAGCATTTCGGAGTGCATCGCAGTACCATGGAGCGTGTGGGCGCAGAATCACTGTTCGCTCAGTAACAGGAGCATGGCTGTCAATGATTTTACGAAGCTTGGAGTTAAACTGATCGGTAAGAATGTCAACCTTCAAGATGTCATTTGAAGTGTCAGAGTTGGGTAATAACGCTGAGCTGATGTCCTTCCGTATCATGCCAATGTCAACTTCACGCACTTTACGGCTACGAACGCGTTGTCTGGATGCAGGTGGGCGAACAATCCGCACTAAGCATTTCACAGCAGAATGATCGGATGGCAAACCACGGTGCACAGATACATCAGTGACAAGTTCATTTGTTTTACGAGTTACAAGAAGGTCCAGTGTATGACCTTTTTATGTGTTGGAGAGCAAACATGCTGGTTCAGATCATGCATATCGAGTATATCAAGGAAGTTTGCAGATAATGGATCTTCAGGATTGTCCACATGCACATTGAAGTCACCGGTAATCAACAACGATGATGATGGAAGAATAGACTACAGTAGTGATGGGAAGTCGTCAAAAAACATAAGATCAGTCAATTTGTTCTCTTTACTTGGAGGAGGCCTATAGATGACAATAAGGCGGAACATAGACGATGATGACGTGATGCGCATGTCCATATGTTCAAACGATGTAAATCTGACGGGGTCGTTAAGTTTTACCTGAAGACCATGTCTAGCAAGAATGCCTACACCACCAGCTCTACCATGAAGACGAGGGTAATGGTAGAAATTGTAATTTGGAAGGGTGTTTCTGATATCAGCAAGTGATTTATTGTCTCTTTCATCCCCGTAAGCCACGTTTCTGTTATTGCCAAAATATCAAGTTGATGTGTGATAACCAAATCACATAACGCAGTAGATTTATTTTTGGCATTTATAGATCGGGCGTTCCAGGTCGCGAAACGCACGAAAGGAGCATTATGGGCGAGATCTCGAGTTGTGCAATTCTTCCCTAAACTACCTTTTCTCAAGGCCCCACACCCAACATACACAAAAAGAAAAACATCACACACAGTATTTATGCGGTCTAGGCCAGTATTATTGCGGCATCCAGAGCGACTGGTGGAATGAAAGTTCCACAATCTCAATTGAACTCATACAAAAATAACTTAACGGAACCTACACTAATACAATGGGGCAGCCTACCCTGAAAATTGAACACGTTACTCGCCTGCTACGTAAACTCACCCCAGGCCAAAAATTGAGGATGAGACCGTAGATCTGCTCTATGCAATATAACTTCATGGCAGATACCATTATTCCAATTTCCAGCCACCCTGCATTATCCGTTCTTTCACTAACCCTCCCTCGAAGAGCAACCACCAATATTTATGAATAATTGACTTCTTAAAATTTTGCTCAACAGCACCTTAGTATCCAATTTTTATTTTGACTATCAAACTACGAGCTCATACTATCAGGGATTATAACCCAAGAGCTTTAGAGACTGAAAACAAGCTTTCTTGGCTTTCCTTAACATAACCATCCTTCGCAACATCAGTCTTCCACCTACCGTGCTTCTTCAGCAACCTGTCTTGGATACCAGCATTTGCCGCGGCTGATGCGCCCCCTGATCTTAAACTATGGACTCCAGAATAACCTCACGAGCCCTGGTGTATGAAATCGGTTGGTTGCCTTCCCTTAACTTATAACCTTCCCGAGTCTTTGTCAGACTACGAAAAATGAACTGTTCTGATTGGACCTGCACTAAATCTAAATAGACCTCGAGCATTTTAACGGGACAAGTCGGAGTATTTAACTTACTAACCGCTACCGACCTCCCCTGCCTATATACATCTGTTTTACTTGAGGGAATACATATTTCCACTCCCTTCTCAGTGAAATTTAAATGTCTCAATTTTATTTCAGACAATTCGTCGAAACGCAAGAACGCGGAATAAGCAACCAAACACATAGTGACTGTTCTAATGTTCATTAAATTTTGCACCCCACGTCTTCCCTCTGGAACGTAAGCGTCAACCAAATCTCTGATCATTTGTGACGTTATGGGCTCTTTTTTAACAATGGGTTTTGATAATTTTCTCTTCAGACCTTCGTGGGTAAACAAAACCATACTCGCACTAGTAGGATCAGGCACTCCTGCCATTTTATGTGCCCATGATAAACCCGAGACAGCTTTGGTGATAGGGGCAGGTGATGTGGCTGTTTGACTTAAATGTGTTAAATACAGAGCTATATCTACCGAATCTGCCGGAAGAACACATTTTCCATACTTATTAGCCCAATCAGTCCACCTGTTCATAGCCCCAGAGTAAGCGCTAACTGTTGATTTAGCTCGTGCCCCCAACATAACATCGGGTAACATCTTTGCCAGTCTGTCCAAATATGGATGGTCTTGCAGCTGGTGTTCTGCCCAAATACCGCTGTTGAATATTACCTGCATTGGGGGAAAAACAAAGAATCAGCTTTTGCCCAAGTACATTTTTAAACATCTATATGCACTCACACTCTAAAATCAAGCCTTACTGCTAAAATCTTGCTTCTGCCAATATTCATGACAAATTCCTCGTTTCCTCCCCTCCCAGGAATAAATAAACCTGGATACCAGGGCATTTCATAAATCCCCACAACTGCTCTAATTGGATTATAACCATCTGGGAAGAGCAAAGGCCAATACGGTGCTGAATACCAACATGGACATATCATAGTTCCCACCGCTCTTATTTGCTGCATGAATAAAATCACTCTTGATATAATTGATATTGGAGGGACTATCCAATTATTTTCACCTTCCCACTTAACTGTAAAAGCGTCAATGGCCTCACAACCTGGATTCCAGAATCTAGAAATAAACCTTTTGATTTTCTTGTTATAATAGCTGGCAAACCTGTCAACAGTATGTGGACCCCAGAGGTCATCAAAATACATAAAGCACTCATCAGAGACACTCCAATCATCATTATCAATAATTCTACTGAGCTTGTCTGCTTTATCATTTTCCGATCTTGGAACCCATTCCATCTCTAAATGAATATTATGTTCCAAACATGTCTTGCAAATGCTCAAAGCAATACTCTGCAATTCACTTTTCATACTACCTTGCACTGCAATCTTTTCAACACCTTGGTTATCTGTAAACCACTTAGTCCTTCGGCTGGACAGCTTGTGTGCTAAGGATTTAAGCACCAACTCAACTGCTTTAAGTTCTCTCCATGTAGAACTTTTTTGGGATTCACTACTATCCCACAATCCATGTGCTACTGTGTTATCAATATCTACTATATAACCACCAAATCCTGAGCTACTGGCGTCAGAAAACACAATTCTTGAACATTCGGCTTTTGGTCCGATATTGGACTTGTTCAAACTTTCCACACTTGAGCTCCAAAATGACAACTCGCTCACTGCTTCTATTGGAATTAAAACAGGAAGATCCCAAGATAACCTTGATTCAATACACACGTGTAAAGCCTTTGTCATAACCCTGGCTATGTTACCTGTCACGAGATTGGTGGACATAATCTTTCCGACCACTCTGGCGATTTGCCTTGCAGATGCTCTGTTCATTTCATTCCCCTGTAAAATATCATGAATGCCTTTTTTTGATACTCACAATACGCCTTTCAGGAATCACAAAAAAGCCATCTTCGAGATCTATATAATAGCCTAACCACTCGATCTTTTGCACTGGATCCCATACACTCTTTTGCACGTTTGGAACAAACCCAGAGGCTATCAGATCTGCTTTGACTTCCTCGCTTACACGAATGGCTTCAGAAAGGGAACTAGCAAACCCAAGTCCATCGTCTAAAAAGACTACTATTGACTTACCTTCTCCTCTCCACTTTTTAACCAATGGCCGAACAATTTTGGTAAAGATGAAAGGAGCCGAGGAGAGGCCAAAGGGCAACTGTTTAAATCTGTAAAACACGCTCTTGGAACCCAAATTCCATGCAAATCCTAAAAAATCCCTATGCGCAGCACAAATGTCAATGTGATGATAACCACTTTTCAGGTCAAATTTAAACATAAAACCACCCTTTCTGAGAAATATAAGAGCAGAGCGCATATCTTCATACTTGACTGAAATTTTGTCAAGATCTTCATTTACCAACCTCAGGTCCAATATCAACCGCTTCTTACCATTACTTTGAATCGACACCGTAAGTGGATTTACTACTGTCGGCTGTGCCTTACATACCTCAATGGTTTCCAAAAGAACCAACTCAGATATAGCTTGTGAAACAAATACCTTGTGAGATAAAGCAGACTTGTTATTCTTAGAAAAAGATGACGCCGGCCTTTTATTGAATGGAATTACATAACCCAAACGAATGGTATTAAGAATAAACTCTGGAGCCCCGATCTTTTCCCAAAAATGAAAATGCTTATTTAGCCTACCTGCAACTTTAATACCAGATGCTCCACTTCGCTCTTCGTACTCATAATAATCGTTAGCAATAAATGCACTATCATTTTGTATGACTGACTCTGACACACCAGACTTTTTTGGTTGACTAGTACAATTTCTTGGATTACCTACATTACTACACTTAACTCTATGTTGGTGGTTTTGACACTGTGCTTGCGGCATACGGAGCTCTCTTGTATGGGCAATTGGCCTTCCAGTGGTTGAAACTCCCACAGGTGAAGCAACTTCCGGTTCCCATTCCGGTGCCTTGGCCTCTGCTGGCGCCGCCATAGGTGCTTTGGCCACGAAAAAATCACCAGAATAACTACTCTCAGTAGGTCTCTTGAACTTTTTGGTTTGGTTGCTCGCCCCACGGCCGCCCTTTTCTGCTTGACCTTTCGCCCTGCCCTGTTCTCTGCTCGCATGATTTTGTTGTCATCCTCATCATCTCGCGCAATCTCGTGCGTTTCATATTCCGACACTGTTGCCCACCCGTAAATGGAGGTGTCTGCTAGACGGATCAACTTCTGCCGCTCTTCTAACTGGTTCTTCGTCTTGCTTAAAATGGCGTCAACAGCCGACCCCTCTGGTACGTGCTCCAAAGCAGAGGTAATCGAATCCTTTATCACTCTGAAACATTCAAACACAAACAGAAAAACAACACCAAAATTAATATGGTAAAATACTTGATGCAATTAGGCCTATGTGAATTTCTTGATTATATATAGGCCCAATATACTCAAACACAAGCAAAGACACAACCCAAATTTGTATGTCATACTACTTGATGCAATAGGCCCGTGAGGATTTTTAGTTATAAAAGCCCAACTAATATAAGCTCAATTACTTTTTTAAAACAATGAAAAGAAAAAAAAAATAGGTGCTCTGCTGCTGCCGAACTGACGTGAAGTGAGCCAACGCCCTGCCTAACCGTACCACAACATTACGTAACACCAACGATTTCTAAAACCTTTAGAAAATCACGTACCGTGAAGAAAATAAATATCTTCTAATTCGCTACGGTCGCTCAACCGAAAATATTTATATTTCTTCCCTAAACTACCTTTTCTCAAGGCCCCACACCCAACATACACAAAAAGAAAAACATCACACACAGTATTTATGCGGTCTAGGCCAGTATTATTGCGGCATCCAGACGCCCGCCATGAGGTTAAAGAAGGTGCGAAATAAAAAACACACGAACTGCACGAACTCCGGGACAAACGACAAACTCACAAACATGCTACTTTCCTAACCCAATTTTAAGTATACACTTATCTGACACTTGCTGATTAAACTCAAACTGGCGCTTATTTCCTTCCCGACGCCACTTCTTTTGATTGTTATCTTTGATTTTTGGGCCAACGCTGAAGCTGATTTTTCTTGAAGCTCCGCCAACTCAGCCTTCACATTTGCTAGTTTCTGGTCAACACCAACAGTAAATGAAGTTAACAATTCTTGAATATCTGCTTTTGTAGCAGGTGCTGCCTGCGCCTGTGACTGTGGCTCCATTAGATCCACGTTGATACGATATCTACAACAATGCAAGCGCTGAAAAAAAATAGGTGCTCTGCTGCTGCCGAACTGACGTGAAGTGAGCCAACGCCCTGCCTAACCGTACCACAACATTACGTAACACCAACGATTTCTAAAACCTTTAGAAAATCACGTACCGTGAAGAAAATAAATATCTTCTAATTCGCTACGGTCGCTCAACCGAAAATATTTATATATCTTGATGAGATTGTTTGTATTTACGCCGGTCTGAGTGGAAAAGTTTGAACTGCATGATGGGATAGTTGAACAAGAAGAGATACTACGCTGTTTGTGTATACCACCTCTGCAACCT
Organism: Amphiura filiformis; assembly: GCF_039555335.1. Lineage (NCBI taxonomy): Eukaryota > Metazoa > Echinodermata > Ophiuroidea > Amphilepidida > Amphiuridae > Amphiura > Amphiura filiformis. The sequence continues at coordinate 63,550,837 of NC_092633.1, forward strand.
CTTGGTTTATTGTGATTTAAGTACTTTGTCCAAGGTTTATTATGACATGCATGAATGTTGTTGTTCACACCTTGTCGAGCGTGCAAAAGTGAGTTGTATACAAGTGGTTTCATCTTCAAAAACAACATAAACAAGTCTTTGTTCTAGACTACACATACGATATGAAGAAATGGTGAACGATGTACAATGCATTCTACATTCTACAGGATTTTATGGGTAGACAACCTATGTACAGTTGTATAGCGCAAAGCTATATTATGTAGGATCAGATACGACGATTAACATCGGAGAATAACAAATATGCGATAAATCGAAGCAAATAAAGTTCACGAAAATTGTCACAAAGTACTTACAATCATAATCATAATCATATATCACAAAAAGTCATATAAGCAGTAAAACGATGAAAATATGTGTTACTTAGAGACCGAAGTACATGCAGCAGTTCGAGATCAGCGCCCTAAATAAAAAAGAGATATGCTGATGATTTTAGTGTCCTTGAATATATTTCAGAGGTCAAAGAATTCAAATTTGTACGTTTCTAAAACACTGATGTCTTCATCCACATTGGAATCCAAGATGGCCGCCAAAATGGCCACCACCACATGTTATATTTAGGTATATTTTGGTTTATGAAGCAGATATGATAATGATTTTAGTGTCTTTGAATAGGTTTTAGGTGACACAGAAGTCAATTTTGTATTTATCTTCATAAGTGTATGTCTTCACTGACACTGTAATCCAACATGGCCCTCAATATTGCTCAAATCAAACATGATTAGGTAGGTAAATATCTCAGCTTCTGAAGCTGCTCTTTCAGTAGGTGAAAGCTTTTGTGGATAACTGTGGATCATATGATGCTTTATTTGATGATACCATCGCCATGGATTAAGCGAACCGTAGAACGTTTAAAAGACTCTTCTTCTCTGCCACCATATAAGACAACAAATAATCTGATGCCAGCTGTACCAATCTGTTCTAATGTCGCCTCAGGATCGCTCATCTAGGATGATATCTGCTGCAATTCTTTTATCTTCTTCAACAAACTTGTCTTCCCATGTCCAAATGTTGCAGAAGTTGAGTCGCAACCACTCCATGCATGGATGAACAGGAGATGGGATGTCTTTACTTCACCAGCTTTGTTAACAAGGTCTTGAAATTTTTGAATGTAAGTAGATATCAGCCATAGTCTGGTCTCAGTGGTACATCAAAAGGACAAGTATATCTGTGTCATCTGCTACTACAGGTACTTCTCTTCCTTGTCTTGCAAATTGAAGGGTACATTCCACTATTAAAGTGTCAGTATCTCCAGTACTATTGTGCACGATCTGACCATTGGTTTCCAAGTATCGACCCAGCAGCGAGATAAACTGACTGTTGTTCTTCTCATTCGAGAGGAAGGTCTGCTGGTCATGGTGAGAACCATCATAGATTCTGTGAGCTGAATATGAGAAGAACAAATGTCAGTTTATCTCGCTGCTGAGTCGATGGATGGTGCGCAATAGTACCGGAGATGCTGACACATTGATAGTGGAATGTACCCTTCAAGACTCCTTCAATGTTCAAGACAAGGAAGAGAAGTGCCACTGGGGACCAGAATATGGCTCATATCGGTGGGTTGGAAAGTTCAAGACCTTATTAACAACGTTGGTGAAGTATTGACATTCCATCTCAGGTCCTGTTTATCCATGCATGGAGTGGTTGTGACTCCACTTCTGCAACATTTGGACATGGAAAGACAAGCATCACTTGATCCACAAAAGCTTCCACCTAGTTAAAAAGAGCAGCGTATTTTCACAGTCTGAGTGTTCTTTTGCAGGTCATACTTTGGAGAAAGCTCACAAACAATAACTTGGATCCAAATCAATGGAGTCTAACAATTTCTTTTGTTTTGATAATTTTCAGTGTTATGTCATTTTCAGTGTGATTTTCAGTGTAAAAATTTCATAGTGCTAGGGTAGGCCAACTGAGCGCTATAACTAAACACTCCAGTGTCTGCAGGGACCCAACTTGCAGAAAATTTAAAAACAGGGGTCCAAACTCTATTTTAGTGGGTCCGGGACCCCAAAAAGCAACCTAGCGCTACCCCTGGTCGGTGCCCCCCTCCCCATCGGATGACCCACCCTACGCCAGTAGATCAAGTACCAGTAGGCCTAGTGCAAGAAATTTCAGTCTTTGTGTCCTTGAGCAAGGCACTTCACTCTACTCTGCTCTCCGAAGGTTCCTAGTCCGAAGGTTCGCTAGTCCGAACACGTATTTCAATGGAGGACATGACGGTCGCTAGTCCGAATTTGAAAAAAGTTTCGCTAGTCCGAAAAAAAGGTTCGCTAGTCCGAATGCTCGCTAGTCCGAATTTATTAAAAAGTTCGCTAGTCCGAATTGTTAATCAGGTTCGCTAATCCGAATTCAAAAAAAGGTTCGCTAGTCCGAATGATAAATAAGGCCCGCTAGTCCGATTTCTAAATAAGGTCCGCTAGTCCGAATTTTCTTTAAAGAACCTGATCAGCGCCACCATACACCGGTCTCAAAATGTATTGGAAGCGTTTGGTCAAATATAGCGTGTTACCTGAGTAGGTGCTCACAGGTTCACAACATTGTTCATGTTTTGGATTGCTTCTTTAAAAGTAATGATGGCAAGTACGTAAAAGTATACATTTTCAGAAAGGAAATATATGTATAAATCATCTTTATTCAACATAAAGAAAAACACATATAAAGCCCAGATCTACTGCAACCCATTCCAGTTGCAGGCAAGGCAGGACAAAAATACAAACATTTAAATAAATAAACAAAGTTGGAAATACTCATGGCGGGAAGAAAAAGTTAAATAATTTCATTTACATTCCAAGATGTTTCATATCTGGCGATGAAAATGGAATAAGATGACATTAGCGCCGATTTAATCAACTGGGTCTTGAGATCAGAATACTTTGTGGGAAGATTGAGATCTTTTGACAGACGAGTCAGACTATTCTTGTTGTCGGCGTCAATGAAGCCTCTTGAGCCTACTTCAACAGCAACAAGTGAGCAACAGTACCCGGCGTTAGTGATGTCGGCAACCAGGGAAGAATAGCGATCAAGTTTGGTGTAATGAGCTTTACTGATGTTTGGTTCAAATGGTACCGACAACTCAAAGAGAATGACTCGCTTGTCAGAAGGCCAGTATAACACAATGTCCGGTTTTTGAGACGTGGAAATGATATTGGGTGGTATGGTCCCCCCTCCTATGGTATAATTTTCCAGATCGGCATAGATTTTAATATGAGAATTACGAAATGCCTCCGACTGTTGAAATGTGGAAAGAAAAATACGGATGAGGTTGTTGTGTCTCCATAGATACCTGTCCAGCATATTTTGGCAATTATTTAAAATGTGCAGGAGAGTACCTTTCCCCTGACAAAGGGACAGCTGTCCGTAAGCCTTTTTCCCCATCTTTTCAAATTGGTGAATGATGGCAAGGAATCTATGGAGGCATTGATTGCAAATTTAAGCACACCCTTTGGTAATGAAAACATAATGGATTTCCAAGACAGATCGGAATTACTTGTTTCAAGCAGTTTCGGAATGCAAGTAACACAATAAGTTTCCAAATCGATGAAAACTGCATATTTATGTTCTAAAGACACAAAAAGTATGCCTATACATGGTACCTAACATGGTATAGATGCTGTTTTTCTAAAGTATATAATTATTTGAATATTTATTACTTTTAACAATACTGATGTAGGTTTTGCAGAATGAAATTTGCAATCAAATAGACACCATCGCCTCGATGGTAATGAAAATAATTCAAAACAACCTATTATGAATGTCTACAATACAAACTTTTCTATTTATTTTATTTCTTCATTGATTACTTTAATTTTTTTTCTTTCTTTCTTTCTCTCTCTTTCTTTCTTTCTTTCTTTCTGTCTCTCTCTCTCGCTCTCTCCCTCTCTTGGCGTATTTGTTTAACAACCAACGAAATTGTCCACAGATAAGGGGGCGCTAGTCGGCAATACTCACATTAACTTATTCGGACTAGCGAACCTTATTTACAATTCGGACTAGCGAACCTAAAATCAAATTCGGACTAGCGGACCTTATTTACAATTCGGACTAGCGGACCTTATTTACAATTCGGACTAGCGAACCCTAAATCAATTTCGAATTAGCGGACCTTATTTCAAATTCGGACTAGCGAACCTTAGGGCCTATATATAATTCGGACTAGCGAGCCTAATTTAAAATTCGGACTAGCGAACCTTGTTAAAATTTCGGACTAGCGGACCTTATTTAGAATTCGGAATAGAGAACCTTCGGACTAGCGGACCTTCGGACTAGCGAACCTTCGGACTAGCGAACCTTCGGACTGGCGGGCCTTCGAACTAGCGGGCTGTAACCCTTTAAGCTGTCGGTCCCGTGTACATGCATATTTTCTCACATTAATGTAGTGTGTTAAAGAACGTCACAGGCTATTCGAAAAGAGCAGGGGATCATCTGTACTGTTGACTGTACTTCAAAAATACACTCATCTACTCTACGTTCCAGAGTAAAAAAATAAGTATACGCAGTGCGATAATACTCATTATGAGGGAGGCACTTACAAGGAAGAAGAAGAAGAAGAAGAAATAATGCTTTAGGGGCTGTGCAATAATTACAGTAAAACGGGGTAACTTCGGTCAGCGGGGTAACTTTTTTAAATGATCATATTTTCGTACAGCAATATTGTTTTTAGTCATATTTGGTGTCAAAAGAAATAATAGTCGCTCATGTCAAATTTCCTCGAAATTTACGACCCCCCCCTTTCGACCTGCCAACATTACTTCCCCCCCCCCCCCTTGGCCTTCCAAAAATCCTTCGTCCCCTCCCCCTATAATTCACCACCCGGGGGTACACATACTAACTACATCCAGATAATAAATACTATCTACAGCAACTTCAACAGCACTTCAACAATCCGCCTCCACAAGGATCTATCCAACGAGGGGTGCGACAAGGTGATAACATTTTACCTAAATTGTTTAATGCGGCACTTCAAGAACTTATACGTCACCTAGGCTGGGAAAATAAGGGCATCACCATAAACGGAAACAACCTAAATCACCTTCGCTTCGCAGATGACAAAGTCATAAAAACAGACAATGCCAAAGATCTATAAGAAATGATCACTGATCTGAACCAGAGAAGTAACCAAGTGGGACTATAAGATTAACATGAAAAAGACGAAAGTCATGTTCAACCAGTTCGCCTCAGGACAGCTGGACATGATAGCGAACACAGAAATGAGAAGCAAGATGCCAACTTGTCTGAAACGAAAGGTTTTCAATGTGTACTACCCCCGGGGTACTACCAGCCATGACTTTCGGAGCTGAAACATGGTCACTTGTAAAAATCAACTCGCGGATGTACCCATACCATGGATGGATGATTTTGCAAGCCACAATAGAAATGTCGATTATTTCTGCTGGTTATAATCAGAAATGAATTACTGAGTTGGACATTTTGGCAGGCGCAAGTGAAAAAAGGTGAGATGAAAACGGATATCAGTTTGAAGCGCTAAAACGTTAATTTAAAAAAAAAGTTGAGACCTATAAAAATCAAAAATCTTACATTAAAAGACACAGTTTCATGCCTAATTTTAACAACAGGATTTATTTTTAAAAGGTTTATTACTGAAAAAAATAGAAATGACAAAAAAACTTAATTTCAAAGCAAAAAGGTGTATTTCTGAATTATGCTGATTTCAACATGTATCGATCGACTTGTAGCGATAATAATAATATAATAATAAAAGAGATTTATATAGCGCATCATACAAAAGTCTCGATGCGCTTTACAGAGCACACATACATAAAAGTAAACACAAAATATCAGTGAACAAAAATCCTTAAAGAATACACCTTAAAATACAAACTACATTAGGCTACACCAAGCATCCCTCACAAGGAATGGAGAACAAATAAGAACGAGCAAAGGGTCCCAAACCAAGTGAAAGACGCATGGTAGCAAAACACATGCATACAATAAGCAATATAAACAAAGACCTTATTATATTACAGTCCATTATAGCAAAAACAAAGTTCAACATGATCAATATAAAAACATAATAATTATTAAATGGCGAATAAGATCAAAACAGACAGAACGAGAAATATTTCAGCATGGAATTACAGCAATATGATGGTGGCACAGCACCCTGCTGAGGGGAGAGGTTGCCAGCACGTCACCCTCAGCTAGAAACATAATAAGTAAAGCAGCACAAATTAATAGCAAAATGTAAAATCGCGAAATACGGGGTGGCACAACACCCTGCTGAGGGGAGAGGTTGCCAGCACGTCACCCTCAGCTAGAAACATAATAAATAAAGCAGCACGAATTAATAACAAGATATGCAAAATCGCGAAATACGGGGTGGCACAACACCCTGCTGAGGGTAGAGGTTACCAGCACGTCACCCTCAGCAAGAACAAACATGATAATACAATAAAAGGAGTTGGCGAGACCTGCGGCGAGAACAACATTTGCCGATTATTAAAACGCGATACGGGGTGGCACATCACCCTGCTGAGGGGAGAGGTTACCAGCACGTCACCCTCAGCAAGAATAACACAGAAAATATTTAAAAATAGTTGACGAAAAACAGCGATAATTATAACTATCAGGCGATAAATAATACACGAAATGGGGGTGGCACAACACCCTGCTGAGGGGAGAGGTTCCTAGCACATCACCCTCAGCAAATTGAAACATAATATATAACAACAAAATCACAGATGAATCAAACAATGAAAAGATGCGTCTTCAGAAGTCGCTTGAAAGAGTGCAGTGAGTTAGCAGAACGAATGCTATGTGGCAGGGTGTTCCAAAGAAACGGTGCAGCGAACGCGAATGATCTTTCCCCATAATACTCGGTGGATGGACGACATGTGACTGAGAGAAGCGATTTAGAAGATGAACGAAGTTTGCGACTAGGATTGTAGTGCGAGATGAATTCTGAGATGTACAGAGGAGAAAGTTGATTTTGAGCCTTGAAGGTCATGAGAAGAATCTTGTAGATTATCCGCTGTTCGACAGGGAGCCAGTGAAGTGCCTGTAGAATAGGAGTGATGTGTTGATACTTGGAGGTGCGAGTGACGAGCCGGGCAGCAGTGTTTTGAACTCGTTGCAACTTGGAGATATAGCTATCCGGAAGGCCGTATAATAAAGAGTTGCAGGAGTCGATCCTTGATGTAACAAATGCATGAACTAATCTCGCTGTGCTGACCTCGTCAAGATAGTATCTGATTTGACCAATTCTACGAATTGCAACTAGGGCAGACTTACAGATGCTATCGATGTGTTCTTTCATACAAAAGTGGGAATCCATTACAGCGCCTAGATTGCGCGCACCACTTGAAGGATTGATCACGGAATCCCCGATTACAAGCGATATGTTTGTAGCAGGTCTGTTCGAGAAGCGGGAAGTGACATGGATGAGTTCGGTCTTGGCATCGTTAAGGACCAATTTATTTGCAACGGCCCATGATCTCACATCCGCAATGCAGTTTTCCATCACTTCAATAGCCTGAGCTCGATCATCAGGGTGGAAACACATATATAGTTGTGTATCGTCTGCATACACCATAGTATGCACACCATATGCAGATATAAGATCTTGCATAGGGGCACTGTACATGGTGAAAAGTAATGGGCCAGCGACCGATCCCTGCGGTACTCCGCAGCTGAGAGAAACACTGGTTGAAACTGCATCTTTCACGACGACAGATTGTGTTCTATTCTCAAGATATGATTTAATCCACATATGTGCAGTACCAGACACGCCATATCTGTCAGCTAATCTCTGAAGCAATAATTGATGGTCTATTGTGTCGAAAGCCGACGAAAAATCAAAAATCAAGGAGGACAAGAATGGCCTCGTTACCTTTGTCAAGTGCACAAAGAATGTCTGACTGAACACGGAGCAATGCAGACTCAGTACTGTGATGTGCACGATACGCTGATTGTTTGGAGGCGTTGAGGTCATTATCATGCAGATATGACTGAAGTTGAGAAATGGCGACGCGCTCAATCAGCTTGCCTAAGTAGGTCAGGTTAGATATCGGACGGTAGTTTGCAAGTTCATCAGCATCAAGCTTGGGCTTCTTAAGAAGTGGAGTGACGATTGCATGTTTCAGGCTGGATGGAAAAGAGCCAGATAGTAACGACTGATTCACAATTGCCGTCATACCAGGTAACATCTCGTCAATACATTCCTTCGTGATGGAAACAGGCAGAGGGTCCAATTTGCAGGATGTAATATGAGAAGATTTAATAATCTTCAAAACTTCCTCTTCAGATACTGAATGGAAACTATCAAAGGAGCTGGAGCAAGTACCATTAGATTCAAAGCTGATAACTGAGTTGGAAGAGGTATCAAGGCGGTCACGAAGGCTACTGATCTTATGATGGAAGTAGTCCGCAAAACGATCAGCGAGATCTTTCGGGTCATCGTGAGCTGGAAGTGTAATAGAAGACTTAGGCTTTGTAAGCGTATCAACAACACGGAATAAATCACGAGGCTCAGCATCACTTATTTGGTCACGGTGATACATTGTCTTGGCAGAGTTGAGAAGATCATGGTAGGTTTCACACTGCTCTTTGTATAGTTCTCTATGGACAGTAAGACCAGTGGCTTTATACTTCCTTTCTCGGCGACGCTTTTCCTGCTTAGCATTTCGGAGTGCATCGCAGTACCATGGAGCGTGTGGGCGCAGAATCACTGTTCGCTCAGTAACAGGAGCATGGCTGTCAATGATTTTACGAAGCTTGGAGTTAAACTGATCGGTAAGAATGTCAACCTTCAAGATGTCATTTGAAGTGTCAGAGTTGGGTAATAACGCTGAGCTGATGTCCTTCCGTATCATGCCAATGTCAACTTCACGCACTTTACGGCTACGAACGCGTTGTCTGGATGCAGGTGGGCGAACAATCCGCACTAAGCATTTCACAGCAGAATGATCGGATGGCAAACCACGGTGCACAGATACATCAGTGACAAGTTCATTTGTTTTACGAGTTACAAGAAGGTCCAGTGTATGACCTTTTTTATGTGTTGGAGAGCAAACATGCTGGTTCAGATCATGCATATCGAGTATATCAAGGAAGTTTGCAGATAATGGATCTTCAGGATTGTCCACATGCACATTGAAGTCACCGGTAATCAACAACGATGATGATGGAAGAATAGACTACAGTAGTGATGGGAAGTCGTCAAAAAACATAAGATCAGTCAATTTGTTCTCTTTACTTGGAGGAGGCCTATAGATGACAATAAGGCGGAACATAGACGATGATGACGTGATGCGCATGTCCATATGTTCAAACGATGTAAATCTGACGGGGTCGTTAAGTTTTACCTGAAGACCATGTCTAGCAAGAATGCCTACACCACCAGCTCTACCATGAAGACGAGGGTAATGGTAGAAATTGTAATTTGGAAGGGTGTTTCTGATATCAGCAAGTGATTTATTGTCTCTTTCATCCCCCGTAAGCCACGTTTCTGTTATTGCCAAAATATCAAGTTGATGTGTGATAACCAAATCACATAACGCAGTAGATTTATTTTTGGCATTTATAGATCGGGCGTTCCAGGTCGCGAAACGCACGAAAGGAGCATTATGGGCGAGATCTCGAGTTGTGCAAATCTTGATGAGATTGTTTGTATTTACGCCGGTCTGAGTGGAAAAGTTTGAACTGCATGATGGGATAGTTGAACAAGAAGAGATACTACGCTGTTTGTGTATACCACCTCTGCAACCTCTTGGTTTATTGTGATTTAAGTACTTTGTCCAAGGTTTATTATGACATGCATGAATGTTGTTGTTCACACCTTGTCGAGCGTGCAAAAGTGAGTTGTATACATGTGGTTTCATCTTCAAAAACAACATAAACAAGTCTTTGTTCTAGACTACACATACGATATGAAGAAATGGTGAACGATGTACAATGCATTCTACATTCTACAGGATTTTATGGGTAGACAACCTATGTACAGTTGTATCGCGCAAAGCTATATTATGTAGGATCAGATACGACGATTAACATCGGAGAATAACAAATATGCGATAAATCGAAGCAAATAAAGTTCACGAAAATTGTCACAAAGTACTTACAATCATAATCATAATCATATATCACAAAAAGTCATATAAGCAGTAAAAACGATGAAAAATATGTGTTACTTAGAGACCGAAGTACATGCAGCAGTTCGAGATCAGCGCCCTAAATAAAAAAGAGATATGCTGATGATTTTAGTGTCCTTGAATATATTTCAGAGGTCAAAGAATTCAAATTTGTACGTTTCTAAAACACTGATGTCTTCATCCACATTGGAATCCAAGATGGCCGCCAAAATGGCCACCACCACATGTTATATTTAGGTATATTTTGGTTTATGAAGCAGATATGATAATGATTTTAGTGTCTTTGAATAGGTTTTAGGTGACACAGAAGTCAATTTTGTATTTATCTTCATAAGTGTATGTCTTCACTGACACTGTAATCCAACATGGCCCTCAATATTGCTCAAATCAAACATGATTAGGTAGGTAAATATCTCAGCTTCTGAAGCCAATTCGCTACTTGCACGGTTCCGCCATTATGCACTATGTGCGGGGAGAGCCTCGAACTGGCAGCATACATGAATGGGAATTGAACTAGTCATAACGTTCTGTGTAAGGTTACATAATTCTTCCTTTCATGTATGCTGCCAGTTCGAGGCTCTCCCGCACATAGTGCATAATGGCGGAACCGTCAAGTAGCGAATATAATGGTGATTTTAATCTTTGAATAGGTTTTTAAGAGAAGAGAATGTAGGTTTTAAGGGTCAGAGAATTGTTGCAATTACTTAAAACCCGGGCTTACAACACTAAAATGCAAGTCGCAATAGAATCCTTAAAAAGCTGTCACCATATGTGAATATATATCTCAGCTTCTGAAGCAAAAGTAGCTGTCTTCGTTCTCATCTACAAGTATAATCGCCTCAGCGTTTTGGCAATGTTCTCCTGGGTAATCTTCACAAGTTGTGACACATTTAAGTCCATTTTTGCGACAGGATCATCCGTTATTTTCACAAGAATTCCTGGAGGAAAGTTTACAATTATATCGTACAAACTTAAGCAAGCTTTGTGGTGCTGCATCTAGATTCGTAGGGACCGTGCTAGTACGATGTCAGAGTGTTTCCAGCCCATTGCTTTAAATTGGAATCAAGTCATTGTTTGTTAGCTTTCTCCAAAGTATGACCTTTAAAAGAACCCGCAGACTGTGAAAATACGCTGCTCTTTCAGTAGGTGAAAGCTTTTGTGGATAACTGTGGATCATATGATGCTTTATTTGATGATACCATCGCCATGGATTAAGCGAACCGTAGAACGTTTAAAAGACTCTTCTTCTCTGCCACCATATAAGACAACAAATAATCTGATGCCAGCTGTACCAATCTGTTCTAATGTCGCCTCAGGATCGCTCATCTAGGATGATATCTGCTGCAATTCTTTTATCTTCTTCAACAAACTTGTCTTCCCATGTCCAAATGTTGCAGAAGTTGAGTCGCAACCACTCCATGCATGGATAAACAGGAGATGGGATGTCTTTACTTCACCAGCTTTGTTAACAAGGTCTTGAAATTTTTGAATGTAAGTAGATATCAGCCATAGTCTGGTCTCAGTGGTACATCAAAAGGACAAGTATATCTGTGTCATCTGCTACTACAGGTACTTCTCTTCCTTGTCTTGCAAATTGAAGGGTACATTCCACTATTAAAGTGTCAGTATCTCCAGTACTATTGTGCACGATCTGACCATTGGTTTCCAAGTATCGACCCAGCAGCGAGATAAACTGGAATGTACCCTTCAAGACTCCTTCAATGTTCAAGACAAGGAAGAGAAGTGCCACTGGGGACCAGAATATGGCTGATATCGGTGGGTTGGAAAGTTCAAGACCTTATTAACAACGTTGGTGAAGTATTGACATTCCATCTCAGGTCCTGTTTATCCATGCATGGAGTGGTTGTGACTCCACTTCTGCAACATTTGGACATGGAAAGACAAGCATCACTTGATCCACAAAAGCTTCCACCTAGTTAAAAAGAGCAGCGTATTTTCACAGTCTGAGTGTTCTTTTGCAGGTCATACTTTGGAGAAAGCTCACAAACAATAACTTGGATCCAAATCAATGGAGTTGGAAACTCTCTGACACCATACTAGCACCGGTACTTACGGATGTAGACACAGCACCACATGGTTTGCTAAGTTTGTACGATACAAATGTAAACTACCCTCCTTGTGGAAATAACGGATGTTCCTGTCGCAAAAAGGGACTTAAATGTGTCACAGCTTGTGGAGATTGCAGAGGAGAAAATTGCCAAAACGCTGAGGCGATTATACTTGCAGATGAAGTCGAAGATAGCTACTATTGCTTCAGAAACTGAGATATAGAAAATCATGTGGTGGCAGCTGTTTTGGATTCTATTGTTACTGAGCACTTACTTCCGTGTTTTAAGTAATTGCAACATTGAAATCTGCAACCCCTAAAACCTACATTCTCATAAAATCCTATTCAAAGATTAAAATCATCATTATATTGGTTTCAGAAGCTGAGATATACAGCTAAGCCTGTTTGATTTTAGCCATATTGAGGATCATTACAGTGTGAGTGAAGACTTAGTACTTTAGATAAATACAAAATTGACTTCTGCGTCACCTAAACCTATTCAAAGACACTAAAATCATTATCATATCTGCTTCATAAGTCAAAATATACCTAAACATAACACGTGGTGGTGGCGGCCATTTTGGCGGCCATCTTGGATTCCAGTGTGAATGAAGACTTTGACCTCTGAAATATATTCAAGGATACTACAGAAACAAGCAGATCTCGCCTATCTGCTGAATTTGTAAGTTTTGGTGGCTCTGAAAAGAGCCGTTTGCTGAAGACTGCCCCTTGTCAACAGAAACAAGCAGATTTCGCCTATCTGCTGATTTTGTAAGTTTTGGTGGCTCTGAAAAGAGCCGTTCACTGAAGACTGCCCCTTGTCAACAGAAAACAAGCAGACCTCGCCTATCTGCTAAATTAAAGGTTTGTTCGCTCTGAGGAAGAGCCCGAGGAAGAGCTGTTCAATGAAGACTGCCCCTTGTCAACAGAGAACATGTAGACTGCATATACTGTAATAGAAGTATACGGCTTACCAGGAACCGTTTGGCCACTCATGGACCAATTGATTGATTGTATGCACGATGAGCGTTTATATCACTTAATTGCGGACGTGGTACAGATTAGCGGCTCTGTGATTGGTTGTTTGAAAATAGAGAGCGCCACATACGATGTGATAAGATTAGCGGCTCTGTGATTGGTTGTTTGAAAATAGAGAGCGCCACATACGACTGATGTCTTTGCCGTCATTTCTATTGATAGTAGAAGTTTCATTAACTCTGATTTCCAACGCTTCACGGGTCAACCTCATCCCCAAGTGAGAAAGCCTATCCCACAATTTAAATATGAAATTAGTTAATTTTTTTCAAACCTGATTTTTTTGCATATTTGTAATATTTACACATGTCCAAACTTGCACCTAAATGGAATCGGCCAAATTTGTCGTCTTTGTAGGTCCACAGAGCAAAGTTCGACATATTATCATAATTTAAAAAATTATGATAATATGTCCTCCCATAGAACTGCATGTTAAATGGCCAAAATAACCATTGGGGTTTCTTTCACTTTACCTTGTTATTTCAACTTAAAATGGACAGCAACCCTTCCCGTCAGTTATTACTAATATTATTTCAACATTTTGAATAAAGAATAACAAAAGTAAAATTTGACGGAAATCGTACATTAAGACTTTAATATAGGTCCCATGATCCCTAATTCTATTCAGTAGGATCTTGATGTACACCTTAGCTGCAACTGATATCAGTTTGATTCCTCTATCCGTTGTCTGAGGCCGATCCCGTGTGCGTGAGAGGTCCCCTAAGTTACTCTTTACAGTTATAGACCATGTGAGACTTGATAAACTAGAATTACGCGGTTCGTAATTAAGGTGGCCCCACATAAAGATCAATAAATAACAAAGGTGCGTAAATTACAAATAATATTCAATATGCAAATCAGCTCATGAATATTCATAAATATGCAAACACCATATACTATCACAATACCAAGTTTGAAGTTGATCGGTTATTGCATTTAAGCTGCAGAGTGGATTAATGAAAATGTAGGCAAAATATGTAGCGGGCTCATTAATATTGGTCTCACTATTAATATACTGGATCCAACTCTATATCGGTTTACAGAGGTTGAGGAATATTGCTAACGCCATTATGGCTCTCAGAGCAACTGTACAAAGTACATTTGCCGAAAAAGGGCCTTCCGTTATCGCAAGTTCTGCAGAAGCCAATGTTCAAGGCTGAGATTCAGCTTGTATGAATCCGTCAAGATGTAGATAAAAAACGCAAGCTGGTTTGCCATAGCACATTCGGAATAGCGAATGGTAAAATTGCACGTTCGGGAAAGTGAACCTTTGGAATGGCGAACCTTCGGAATGGCGGACCTTCGGAATAGCGAGAGGACCCTCAAAATTGAAAGCAGCATAACGTGAATTTTTAAACTTTACAGTATTTACAGTGTGCCACGTGGTAAGTTGTCTGTGAGTATCACTTTTACTGAAATTTTGCAACAATTGTAACAAACTCATACATTTTCTCAATGTCAGTTTGTACCCATTGGTACCTATAACCCACCATTAATGGTTTAAAACAGAATCAATTGGCATGGCATTAATTTGTAAACATTTTAAGCCATAACACAATGATTTAATGGGATTTGGCAGCCATTTTGAAAAGCGTCCTTCTACACATACATCCACATTATGACATTTACTGTGCCATTGTGCCTTCTTGTAGCTATGCCATTAATGTTCGCCTATTCATTTGTGTGTGTAGCTGAAAAACATCCAGGCACCTGACAATGGGTGGTCTGCTAATGGCTGCCTCCACAAGCTGTACTCAATAATATATTATCGACTTTATATAATCTAAATACAGGATTGTTAATAAATAGTTTAACACACTCAACAGAATCAATTTGCATTACTTTGTATTTGTTTTAAACCTAACACGTTATTTAATAGGATTTGGCAGACATTTTGAAAAGCGCCCTCTACATATAAGTCCCCATTATAGTCGTTATTGAGTCGTAGTACCTTCTTGTACCTAAGCCATTAATAAATAGTTGAAAACATACTCAGTTTGCATTCTTAACACGTAATTCAATGGGATTTGGCAGCCATTTTGAAAACGCCCTCAAGCTGAGTTATTACCGGGTTACACAAACTCTTCCCTCACCATTTTTATCAAGTCTCTTAGAGGACATCTCATGCACACGGGATCGGCCTCAGACAACGGACTACTATAGTTGTTCATGCGGATGAGGTCTCCATTCTTTCAGGCGGCATAGGAAGCGCAACACGTGACGTACGAGGCTGGCGAAGATACAGGGCTGACAGCCCCATTCAAAATACACGGTTAGCAATTACAAATGGAAAATTAACATACTTGCAGTGTGGTACACGGTCGTACCCCGACGGTTTTAGAGTAAGATAATTTTGCTTTGACACCACATAACAAATTTAGAATTGTTTATGAAGATTTCATGATTATGTGTTAATCCAATGGCGACCTCAAAATTGGTGATATCGCTTCCATCACCGCCTGCATTCTTTTGTAGGGAAACAATTGTTGGGGCGATTCTGTAGTGTATACGCATTAAGTACAAACCACACCTTTGACAACAAGGAGGTTGCGATTTTAGATAAGGAGCGGAGGTGAACAAAGGGGAGTAAAGGGAGCAATATAATGTCAAGAAAGAACAACCTTCACTCAACAGGGGAGGCGGTCTGCGTCACAATTTGGCGAGGGCCTACAATTCTGTAATCAACAACATTCCTAAATAAATTAACGGCCTCTGGCAACACCATCTCGGCACTGGTCAATGAACAATAACCGTACACCACGAATGAGCCGTAAATGTCTTAAATTGTATTCTGATTACAGTTCATAGGTACCTCAAGTTGGTGCTACATGTATTTCATTTTGATAGCGCTAGTCAAACACCTTTAAAACCAATCTATAATCCTATTGTTGAAGAAGATGATTAGCTTCTACCTATGTCTATAGAATTCTTAAATAGTTCTCGTCTTTGTTTGCTTTGGCTAAATCCTGTTCAAGTGGTGGGCTAGGTACGCATAACCAACAAATAACAATGAGCGGACATTCCTGTACCCCGTTGACTTGGGGATGATTTGAAATGACCGCCAATTATGACTGTTTGATATGTGGGCAATTCAGCATCGAAGTGGTTACGTAATTCTCTTGGTTACCGGATCACGCTACTTTGGTATGCCTTCGAGTGCCATATACTTTATGTGGTGATCATTTCGATCGTGGTTTATTACTCTAGCGCGTGATCCCGTTGACATAGTAACATTACGTAACTTCGATACTGAATATGGGAAGAGAGACACGTGTAGAACCGAAAAAGGTACCACTTTGTTGAAGAAGTAAAGTTCAACAAACCATAACCACGCTTCTGGATATCGTTTGATGATATACCATTTTAAAGCTTATGATATATATTTTCTAAACACGAAATAAAACAAAATTGGCCGGGCGACTTTATGGTTAATTCGTGGTGTACGGTCACAATTGTATTATTGCCGCCAGAACGGCCTGAAGATGCACCTATGATAAAAGGTGCAATACCGTAGCCTCTCAAAAACCAGTCCAGTTGAATAGTTTTAATAGTTTAATTTTATAAAATAATTAGTTTTATTGACATCAGCTGCAACCATAAAATCTATGCTGCAAGAAAGGGATAATAGTCCAGTCAATCTAAACAAATAAGAGGTGTCACCCACCACTAATTGAAACAGAATTTTTTTCACTGTTATACATTTTAGAGATGTCCCCTGAACATCATACCAAAAATAGACTAAAATATACTTGGTGGAAAGTTAAGTTTTTGGCGGGAAAAGGTCATACAGGGGTCAAATTTCAAAATTGCTTTAATCTTTTTAAAAACTATACCAAAGCATTCCTCTAGTCTTAAGGATTCAGAAAAAGTATAGTTTGTCATATCTGTGATGTACCATTCTTAAGTTATAAGCAAAAAGGTCAAAGGTCAAATTTTGGGCTCCACGTGGGTCAACTTCGAAAAAATTCTCTGATCTCCTTAAAAATGGTCTCAATGTGTTCGTCCTTTAAAAACACTCCAAAATAAGAATAGTTTGCCATATCTTGGATGTTTCGTTACCTAGGTAGCAGGGTAAAAGAGGTCATTGACCATTGAACTCTATTGACCCCGACCTAGTTTTCGATGCTACGCATGTAATTAAACAACCTAAACAGTGCAAATATTCTTGAAATGAATTATGTTTGCAAGCCGAATAATTTGAGACCATTTTGGTTCAAATCAGACAATTTTAGTTTTTTGACCTCTGTGGAACCCAACATTTGACCTTTGACCTTTTCGGTTATAACTCAAGAATCGTACATCACAGATATGGCAAACTATATTTTTTCAGAATCCGCCAAAAACCACCTTTCCACCAAGTATATTTTAGTATACTTTTTGTATGCTGTTCAGGGGACATCTCTGAAATTCATAGCAGTGAAAAAAATTCTGTTGCAATTAGTGGTGTGTCGAAACCCACTTTGACTGGACTATAAGATAATATTGTAAACACTGAAATTGGACCAAAAAGAACTGCAGCAGTCAAAATAATTGATAAACATAAACGCTTGAATGCAGGAAGGTCGTAAGTGCTTATTTGAATAATTAGTGGCGTAGCGTCTTAGGGCATGGGAGCGCGTCAGTGGCGTAGCCAGCACTTTTTCAGAGGGGGGGGGGGAGGGGGCAAGACAAATTTTAAGGGGGGCACCTTTTGGCGACAAAATCAGTAAATGTTACAAATGCGCGCGAAGCGCACACAAAATTATGGCATATTGAAGCTAAACTGGTGAAATATGGTACAGAAAGTGAATAAATTCGCGCGAAGCGTGCAAAAATTTCAGGGCCCCCCCTATTTGACATGAAAATTATGGGTCAACCCCATAGAAAAGCATATAAACTTAATTTTTCCAGGAAAATTTGAGGTCATTTTTTTTTTTTTTTTCTCTTAGGAGGGTCAAAAAATTTTTCAGGGCCCCCTTGTTGCATCAACCCCCCCTTACAAGTGTTTGTGAACGGTCCCTAACGACCAAAAGATAAGTGACTGACTATCATTGAGGACTGAGTTCCGCAGTCTAGGCGTGGCCTACCATTTTTCTTGTAGCTTCTTTTATACACGTCGATGTTTTCATCAATTATACAATTAATCCACATTAGACCCATAATTTTATTTCAGGAAATAAAAATTAGATTACCATAAAAACGAAACAGTAATCATTTGTGGGGTTGAATGTAATTTATACATGGAATTTTCAACGTTTTTTCTATCGCCATTCTCGCTCAATTAAAAAAATATTTTGGCGTATATAATATTGAAATAAAATTCTCTGCCTCATAAACGACATCAAATGTGCCACAATTGGGTATCACGAATCGTTATATATGATGTGCAGTTAAGGGCTGGGGTATGAACGTTTGGACAGTATTTATTTTGGGACATTAGAGCACATCAGACATATCGAATTGCATTCTGAATACGAAGAATGTCATTCTGATATCAAATAATTTTGATTTTTGAAATTCGCAATTTAATACACATTTGATGGCAAATCATTAAAAATTTATATTTTTGATATTTAACAGTTCTTGAAGTAAACTTCGAGGACTGTTATATATCAAAAACTTCGAGGACTATTATATATCAAAAATTTGAAAAATATCAAATTTTTATAATTTGTCATAAAATTTGTATTATATTGTGATTGTCAAAAAATGAAAATTATTTGATATCAGAAAGACATGCTTCGTATTCAGAATGCAATTCGATAGGTCCGAGGTGCTCTCATGTCCCACAAAAAATACTGTCGAAACGCAATAAACGCTCATTTTACATCCCTTAATATTCATATTTTCTTTTATACAGAGGATGCTTCAGTTTTGACAGGAAAAATATTTTCTTGAAAACCCTCTCACTCGGTTATTTTAAAACGGTAACGACGCTTCCCTAGAATGTGCAATAAATTAGCATTAAAATTTATCTTATTCTAACAACAAGCGTTTCTAAAATGTAGTATGGCGAAATGTGGTGTACTTTATACGATCTTTTTCTTGTATAGTGATTGAAGTTAAACAAGAATTGTCTTTAAAAAACAACACCATGGATGAAATGCATGTTTCATAATTTTATAATAATAATAATAATGGGATTTAAAGAGCACCTCACATTGAAAACACAACCTCAAGGCGCTTACATAAGAAAAAACCAAGATACAGATGTACATTGCAAGAATCTTTATCTACATAAAATGCATAAAGTACACATTAAAAAATTACATACTAAAATCATTACATATAATTATATAATAAAGTCAAGAAAATATATCATAAAAAACATCATGTCTAGCAAGAGAATAGCAAACTTAATGACTCTTCATAATCATACATGTTTAAAATACACCATAATATACAAGTGTTAAGCAACAAAATTGAAAGAAGCACACAGATTACACTAACTCAAAGATTAAAAAGATATGCTAGTATTTTTTTGTGTGTGGCACCTGCACAACTAAGCGGGTGGGAAATATCGTTACCACCAATGACTAGAAAATTCTCAACAATTTTCATGTTGAAAGCTAAATTGAAAAATGTGTGCAAAATAAGTCTACATTTAATTCATACTTGTAACAATTAGGGATAAAAGGAAATCACATCCACCGAGTTTCACAACAATATATATTCAGACGACCTTAAGAATGTTTGCTGCCCAAGGGTGATCATAACCAGTTCATGACAATCCAAATCAGTAATATTGTTAACTTTGATATAACCTTTTGATGCTTAATTATGATTACGACTTAAAACATTCTGACAATACATCAATATAATTATACTTAGTCGATCTCAGATGACCTTTAACAATTTTGGCACAGAACTTTGACCTGACCTTTAACATTTTTCGCTCTTAACACAAAATTCCTTTAAAAAATGAATTGGCGCCAAATGGGAGCTTTGATGTGAGGTGCTGAAATGTAACCGTTTAGGTGCAACTTTCTTCTTTAAAACAATAATGTAACATTAGCATAGTAAAAGGAATAAAGAACAGGTTACCATTTCGGTTACTATTGTTAGCAAATACATACTTTTAAACAAAAACAGATGCAAAGTAAATCTAGAAAAACCGAAATTTGAAACAATTTACAAAGTCAAGCCAATAGTGCGGCGCCGCCGTAGCGGGCGCCCCCAAAACCCAGATACAAGGATGGACGTAAGTGGTTTAACCAATTATATTTAGTAAACTGTGGCCTCTGGGAATTTCATTGTCATTTGGTAAATATGCATGAGAAACACAATTGGACTTAGTGTTAACTCAAAAGAAAATATCCTATTTTGGTCAAAAGTTGTCAATCCGGTGCTGAAAATGACCCATTCGCCAGATTTCGTTGATAACAGCAAATTTCAATATTCATATCTAACCTACTCTACACTTATTCAACAATAAATAAGGGGCTGTGCAATAATTATGAGCCCTGGGGAGGGTAAAATTGGGGGGCAAGAAATTTTTGGCGAGCCAAAAGGGGGGAGCAATTTTGGCAAGCCGAGAGGGGGGGCAAGCGATTTTTGGCGCACATTCATGGGCGCGTTTTTAATAAAACGCTCTAAAATGGCTTAGGAAAACGGTACGGAAACGCTTAAATATGCAAATTTTCCTGCTCGCTGCACTCGCAACATACATCAAGACCATTTAAAGTTTGGAATTTGGGATCCCAAAAATTTGGCATGTTCAAGGGGGGGGGGGGCAAGCGATTTTTGGCGGGCCGAGAGGGGGGGCAAGCGATTTTTGGCGAGCCGTTCGAAATTTTACCCCCGGGGGCTAATAATTATTGCACAGCCCCTAAGTGATATGAGGCTTAATAATGATACCTGCGTCTTGACTCTGGAAAACAATATTTTTTAAAAACCTCATTTTGCATTTAGTTTTTTAAGCCACCTCGGGAGCAACCTACAGGATCTCGTTTTGCATTTAGGTTTTTATTGCGTTGCAAAGTAGCAAAACTTTCTTTAAATATGGCCCAATTCGTGCCTGGAAAAGGCTATCCCCTCTTACAACCTATCGACAGGTCTGATTTCTATAATGAGGTGTCACCGGGTTTGCAAGAGATAATAATACCAAATCTAAACACCATGAAATTTACCACATCACGACCAAGCTCACATTGGGCGCCCATTCCTTTTTAAAGGAATTTTATTAAGTCACCTACTAGGAAACAAATGTGGCTATAACTACAAAGAAAATTGTATCTTATCACAAGTAAACAAAATAATTACACAGCTTGCTCTTGCTAGCTTTTGTCACGGTCAGGGATATGTATGAACACCAATATTATACAGGTTTATAGGCCTACACATGGGTTATTACAAGAGTCAATAAACATTAGCTAACATTCAATTAACTATAGAGTATAGATAATGGACTTAGTTTTGTGCAATGTAGTAATTTTCTGAAGTAAATCGCTTGCTGCACAGTTTTCTATATGATGATATGTTTACTTTGTAATCAGGCCTGGCCAATGACCCTGCTAGTTTTGATTAACCAATCAGTTATGTGTATTGTCAGCATGTGATGGCTATAAGCCAATTGTAAACATGTTTCTAAAAAAGGCTAAAAAATTCCTACTCCTGGACAGACTCTTAGTAAGTTATCATGTGTGGCAAGATTAGATAAAGGCATACAAACTAGGGTATGAGATATTAGGAATTATTTCCTAGCCTCTTAAAGCACATGGTTGGTGGGCTATATAGCTATTCAAGACACAGGATATGTAAGGGATAAACTGTGCATATGAGATGTGGGTGCAAGTGGCATCATTTCACTGCCGTGAAAAAATCTTATCCAGCACATTTCATATCTACCTAAACTCTTGAACAACCTTATCCTTATTCTGAAAATGGCCACAATTTGAAGGTCATCACAAACAAGTCATGCATATGCAAAATGAAGCATATTCATAATGCCAACTTGGTCAAATGCACACTCGTAGCCCAATCTCGTACACTAAGTTTTTTGGTTTGTGGTTTCGAAATATTGCAATTAAACATTTAGTTCTTTCAAATATGAAACGCTAAAACCTTAATCTAGAACAATCAATCATTATATTTATAAAGATATAGCTAACTTTCTATGGTAGAGATTGGACCCAAGATAAATTACACCTAAATCAATATTAGTTTAATTCTCTATTTTAACATGTTAAAAGCTGTCTGCTAAAAAAGTTCAGAGCCATCGTCTCTATAATCATAATGGGTACTCATGCTTTCACGAACAGGTAATTCCATGTCCTCCTTTGCCATGATCTGTTCAAAAACAAATAGGTGAAGAGTAAGATTAATTTCATTAAAATTGATCATTTCTTTGTTACTGCTTCTACAAACCACAATGGATGTTAATTAAGCAAATGAAGGGTCGTCTTTACCAGACAAGCGAATCACAACAAACATGGCGCTAGCAGTTCCATATAAAATATACGGGTTGAGGGACAATTGTGGTAAACAGCTCCGAAAGCGACTTTAATTTGAACAAATGATGTGTCTAGTCTATTATAAATAGTATTCCCAGCAAACACAAAACGTTTTCGATATCATTCGCAATAGGTTATAAAAGGTTGTCAGAAAACGGTTAAATGTCGGGAAGGGTAAATAAAGGGTATAAAACGTTTTCATAACATTCAAAAACATTTTTCGATTACCTACTGCAAATATTTTAACATGTTATTTAAGTGTTGACAAAATAACTGGCAAAAAATGTTGCCAGAAAATAGTTTACAACAACATTTTAAAAACATTTAAAAAATATTGTTGTAGTGTTTTCAAGCGATTTTTGGCGGGCCGAGGGGGGGGGGTTAGGCCGTTGGGCAAGCGATTGTTGGCGAGCCGTTTGGAAATTGTACCCCTCATAATTATTGTACAGCCTCATTTCAATGGTTGATTAAGACATACTTTATTTGATCTGTTTAATGGAACATGTTTAGTTCAACATGTTTTATTACTTTTAAAACCATTTCAAGTGAAAGTATTTTCATTTTATGTTATTTTTCTTGCGATATTGGTTTATTTCTAAAATAGATTTCCAGGTCAAAGGTCTTAGTTTTCCAGGTCTAAGTTATTCATTTTATAGATCTTAGGCCCGGGATCTTAGGTCATGAGTTTTCCAGATCTTAGATCTAAGTTTTACAGACACTCGAGTGCAAGGGAAATTTTTGGTTAAACATCCAATTCAAAACAAATTTGGCGACAAAATAAAATATCAATTTTGATTATGATGATAAATACCTGTAAAGAGCGGAAATTTGGCGAAGCTTGTGAAATAGTTGACTGTGTATTACTCCATCCTGGTATTGATCTATTAAAACGAATAGCGGAAATTGATGGTTCTTTGCGATGAAGTCTTTTACGTACTCGCAAACACATCCACAATCCACATATACTCAATGCAAGTAACATCAACATCAGTAGTATGTCAAAGGCGACCAGACTCCAAACAATAATCATAGACATTTCGGCACCTTAAAAAAGTAATTATCATATTGTTAAGTGTTACTTATTACCATATTTAATACTAAATAATAATTGGTAATCATCCCAATCGTGTATTGTTTATAAATCATAAACTTGGTAACATTTCAACTTTTGAAGTGTATTATAATTTGCTAATTTTATGATTATTGTCTTACGACCTTATAATATGAAATTGGTTTATCTTTTTAAACCTGCCTTTTGGCATCTTTATAATGTGTACACATGTCCCAACCTAAACCTAAATGGAAGCAGTCAAATTCGTTGTTTGTAGGACAACAAAGGAACCATTTTGATCGCCAACAAATCGACTATGAGAAAAAGTTATCCTCCCTGGTAGTGCACACATATGTTGTTGGATTGCCAGCTTCTTGGATGGAAGTGAGCAGTATGTGCGTCATCATGGACAAACTAGTGACGGGAAAACTCTGAATGGCGGTGTTCCTCAAGGTACTCGTGTTGGCCCACTCAGTTTCGTCCTCATTGTCAATGATGCGGTCATTGATACTCCGTTTGTCACCCTGATATATGTGGATGATCTCTCATGTTGAACCTAAACATCTGTGCTACAAGAACATCTTGACAGTTTTGAGCAATGAGCAGAAAATAACCACATGTAATTAAACCCAAATAAGTGTGCTACAATGAAAGTGTCTTTGTTGACGAAGCCCCTCGACCAGTAATCTCTTTTAACAGTAATGTTTCCCTTCAAGCTGCTGAGTCTGCCAAAAATTCATTCTTGGCGTTAAAATCAGTTCTAATCTGAAATGGGACATCCAAGTGTCTGATATGCTTACGAAAGCGAAGGGTAGACTTTATGCTTAAGTTGCTGAAGCACTTCAACTTGTACCCCATGATGACCTTATCACTATCTTTGCTGACTTCATAATATCACTGGCAGAGTACGTTTCCTCCGTATGGCACGCTGGTCTCATGGTTGCTCAAAGTGCCCGTTTAGAAATACTCAAAAAAAGAGCATGCAAGATCATAATGGGCAAGCAGTACACTATGTCGAAGCTCTTGAGGTGCGGGGTTAGGTTTTGGGGTGATTATTATGTAACTTAAAGGCCCATTAAGTGATCCCAGAGAAAGAGAAAAAAAAATAAAATTGTGAATAAAATGCTCTTAAAAGTAAAGATTCGCAAGGGGTTGTGGATTTGTTCGATGTTCACGTAATGTGAGGGAGAAAATCTAGAGTTTTCTCATTCTCCTGT
The DNA here is from genome assembly GCF_039555335.1 of Amphiura filiformis. NCBI lineage: Eukaryota > Metazoa > Echinodermata > Ophiuroidea > Amphilepidida > Amphiuridae > Amphiura > Amphiura filiformis. The sequence goes on from NC_092633.1 coordinate 63,575,802, forward strand.
GAACTTCTTTCTACTATTAACTTCAACGTCAATTATTTCCATACTTTCTCGATGAAGACGATTTAGGTAAGGTACATGATAACTTAATAAAAAAAGGTGAAATCAAAACGGATATTCTGACAAAACTGTAGACCAACACGATGTGCCTTACACAGGTGGGAAATATCTTTCTTTAGTGAGTGTTTAGCGAACTAAAGACTGCACAAAAAGTAACGCAGCTGTTATAAAATACGCCTATGGCGCCAGACTAATAATTATTGCGTTCACAATATTTCAACATAGAAAGAAGGATGATTTATTTACGCGCATTTTGATACCCCATTTGTCCAATTTCGTTCAATATTAATACAGCAGTGTAAAATGCCCGAACTTAAAAGTTGCAGCTATTTGTATTGATAGCGAAGATAATGGAGGGTTTTACGTGCCACAATGCTTGGGTAATCATGGTAATAACCATTGATCGCTGTAAACTGCAGTTTTGAAATTGGATATGCTTTCTTTAAAAGCACCACTGTGTTGTTAATAGTGAGCGACATTTGACAAATGGGGTATCAAAATGCGCGTAAATAAATCATCCTTCTTTTCATGTAGAAATATTGTGGAAACAATTATTAGTTATCAAGCTATAGACGTATTTATAACAGCTGCGTTACTTTTTGTGCAGACTTTATATCTATATTAGTTTCAAACACTAAAATATGAATCCAGAAAAAAGCTCGCGGGCGAGGTTAAGGCCTGTAATAATCAAAAATCTTACACTAAAAGACACAATTTCATGCCTAATGTTAACACCAGGACTTTTTTAATGCATATCCAAGGACTATGTTTTTAACCTACATTACTGAAGATAAAAAAATATTGCTTTATATTTGACCGAGAAAATTGATTTCATAGCAAAAAGGTGTATCTCTGAATTGTACTGATTTTAACATGTATTGATCGACTTTTAGCGCGACTATGCATAACAATAGAAGTTTTTGACTAGAGTTCTGAGTGTTATATAACCCGACATTAAAACGTTTTCTGGCAACCTTTTCTAACCTTTTGCAAATGAAAACGTTTTGTGTTTGCTGGGTATTTAAACCCATCTAATCTGCAATGAAATAGTGGCAACCAGAATTTTTTTAGCATTTTATTTTATAGCATGTTTGTAATTGGATTGAGCCATCACATGATTATAATAGGCTTTACTGATTGGTGAGTAAGGTCAATACAATTGTTTGCTTAGTGATAAGGCTGACCATATAGGAAAAATACACTGGATATTTTCAGAGATCCAATTACTGCAACTGAAATTTCTATATATGTAACATCCATGCTTCATAGAATTTGAACACGTGATAGTAATGCTTGCTTATCTTTTCTGTCAATAATTGGAACCCTAATAATGGCATCTTATAAAGGCCTTATCTACATGGTATAATTAAATATGATAGCGATATTGATTTGAAAGCTTAATATTTCAAGAGTTTCTTGCTGGCGAGGTATATCAGGCATAGAATGTGTCAATCTGAACCATTAGGGACTTCTGCACAGTTAAAAGGCTTTAAAAACCCCAAATTTGTTCCCTGTAGGTGGCTTTAACAATCTCAATGCAAAATGTTTGTTAAATTATTTTACTACACGTGTGTCTGAGAGTACACAGCTGCCTTAAAGGAACACGCCCTTTCGGAACACGGTCTGTCGATTTTCTCGGTGACGTCCCAGCTTGTCTTCTGGAATCCTCTAAATGGAGATCCCAGTCAATCATTGCTCAATATACATGAAAAGTGATCTGATATTACTAAAAATGGTGAAAAACGTCACCTTGAAGTAACATTCTTTATGAGAATTATTGCCCCATTTTATTTAGAGAATAAACGATAGGAATTTTTATTTTGCCTATCCTAGAGGATACTAGACCACTCCCACTGACTAAGAATTATTCATACACGACCTACCTTGGTCTGATTTACTTTCACATCTGTCACCAGCATACCCTGACACACACCTGCGAACCAAAAACAATTTGATTTTAGCAGACGTATATGGAAGCATAAGTGCGAGAGGTTGAGGGTTCGAACCCTGGCGGTGCCTAGTTAGCTTGAAATTTCTCTGGACAACGAACTTACTGCTAATTGTCTCGTTGTAACCCGTACGAAACTCGGGTAGCTGATCCTGGTTGCAAAGGTTATTTGTAAAATGTCTAGGGTGTGCGCTCTTGTAGCAGCAAAGTCCCTGAATTGTTGTAAAATGGTTTATGGAATGATGTGGGGCAGTAGTGGTCAGCGACAACCTGTAAAGTGTGCTGATGAGACTTGTGGATTAATGTCTAGGCGTTGTGCCTGTGCGTAGTAGCGCACTATAAATCACTGCGCTTTTTAAAGTGTTTTGAGCAAAACCCAAGAATCCGTCACTATACCCTGGTTTCACCAGCCAATTCTTGGGTTTTGCTCCCCAAACTAAGGAATAGCTCAGCAAAACATAAATTCTAGGGTTTTGCACAGAGGATGATTTAAGCACTTCCCAGCAAGTCTTGCGGTTAGCACAGCTGTGTGAGTGAACATGACACCACTGCCCGCCCACTGCATACACACGTGCATGGTTAAATTTGAATTTGGACAGATATATTTACAGTAAAACGCCTTCAAAAAGTTGGTCGATTTTACATTTTATGTTATCTACAGAAGGTGTGAATTATCCTTCATGCATATATCATTATAGATCTGAAATCGACCAAGTAATAATGACACACGGGCAATTCTAAAACAACATCAATGGGATTTGAAAAGTAAAGTGGCAGTTGAAACTATAGTGATAACACTTTTACAGTGCATGATGGGGCTTCCTTAAATCATCCTCTGGGTTTTGCAATTCTAAGAATGAATGCAATACCATGGTATAGCCTCAGAATCTTGAGTTTAGCGGCACAAGTTAATGTTATTTGTAAAAAGCTGAAATGCATATTACATGGAATGTTTTTTGTATGCTTTTTGAAAAAAGAAATTTCAGTTATATTTCAAGAGGGAAATCAATTTATTGTTTTAATTAGGTATCAAAATCTATGTGAACTGAATTCAACAGAATATCATCATACAGGTGACTTAGCATGAACGTGTCTGTATTTGTTAGGCCGTATAGAATTATTGTTTTGGTTTTCGTCTCCTCCCTCATACATATGAATAAGTTTATCAGAGAACAAGGATAATTTCTTTTCTGTGATACTCCAGGGGGTTTATCCATCAGAATTTCACATTTGAAAAAAAAGGGGGGGGGGCTCATCCTTTCCTCGAGCACTGTTGAAAAAGACCCCCTCCTTCATCAATTCAAAACATTAATTAGTTTTATACAGCCTTAAGCAGTGTTTATTTGTAATCGATGATGGATCGATTGATAATCGGTCATTGATAATCAATATTCTGTCAATATAATCAATCAATATTAGGCCTACTATACAAAAAGCATGGCAAAGTGTTTATTTATATGGGAGGGGTGTCAACCAATAATCAATAATGGATCGATCTCGACAGGTTTTCGGTTTTTAATAGTCTACTTAGAATTTTCTGATGAGCATTATGATTTTGTTTCAGCCTTCTCTAGCCTTTGATTCATCAAATATATTTGTTTGTCCCAACCTACTTTGGAGTAAATCAGCTAGCCTAATCAGTTGTCAATAATGGATTGATTGATCGGTCGGTCCATAATCGATTTATCAATAATCAATTAATAAACAAACGATAATCTAGTACAGTGGCGTACCGTGGCCGCCCTTCCCCGGGGGGCTGAAGAAAAGCCAGTTTTGCCGCCCCTTCCTCAACAGCCCGAAAAGGTTGCCCCAATTTTTTACGGTCGTTTGAAAAACCGAAGAGCAAAAAAAAAAAAAAAAAAAAAAAATAATTATAGGCGCTACCGCCCCAAAAGCAACACATTTTGATGTATAGTGCAATTTTTTCACATTTTCCGCCCCTTCTTCTTCCGCCGCACCTCTTTTTGCCGCCCCTTCTTCTTCCCGCCGCCCCTTAGATTTTGACGCCCCTGCTTTGACCCCGGGGCTGGCGCCCCAAAGCCCCCCCCAAATAAATACGCGCATGATGTAGGCCTAGTACTCAATAACTAATCAATGACAGCGCCTGAATCAAAACATCCAAGCCTATAAACCTCCGTGCATGATCCCCTGCCGAATTCGACTACGGACTACCTCCTTCGGCTGGACACTAAGTCCAAACCCCAGCGCTCTTGGGTACCTGTGTTAACACGGTTATGACTGAAATCCTATTGAAGATCGACCAGTAATGCATTAATCTCAACTTACGTGCACCGGTAGACGGTGGAATTACCATAGCATGTTCCCCCATTCCTGCAATATGACCTTGGACATGGTACTTCTATTAGTATAATGATGAAAATAAAACAAACTAAAGGACCACTCCATAATAATGAATTAATCATGTTTATCATACGATTGCAGCATTGTTGTACTAATTTGCTCAAAGAGTTCTCATAAGAGTTCTGCTATTATTCAAAGCTAGAATCAATGGTGACCAATTCATAATAATTCTGTTTATACACAACATTTATGACACATTAAATTGATGTTCATGGCAAAAATTATTGCACTTTGCCACCTCGCTCACCACCTCCTGTCCTCGGCAAAAATCTTGCCCCTTTTTCGGGACCGCTTTTATAGCATGTAAAAGAACTCAAGAACTTGATCAACATACCTAAACGAAGTTTTAATATGTCTCTTACCTGACGGCACAAGTTTGAGGGTAGATTCTTGAAGGAAAAAATCTCCATCTACTCTATCATACAAGATGTCCATGATTTCATTTCTTGTTGGTGCCAAACCTTCTTCAAACACAACATCGTAATAGAATACCACACTACCAGGACATATTTTTGTCAGAAAACATGTTACAAATCTATCTCCATATGCACGTGCATATATGTCTATGCACTAGTTCAAGGAAATGAAGCAAAAAAAAGCAAACGAACAGTGAAAATTAATAAAACAATAATGATGACGATGATGATGATGATGATGATGATGATGATAATGATGATGATGATAACGGGGACGACGTCCCTCGTCAACATAACAACAACAACGACAACGGCAACGACAACGATAATAATAATAATAATAATAATAATAATAATAATAATAATGATAATGAAGTTGATGATTATAATGATAAAAATTAGCATAGGCTGTGCAAGTATAAACATACAGAAAATATAGTCGTTAGCGAGATCAGACCGGCGGTATGCTTCGACTATATTTATAAATACGTATTTATAAATACACAAGTGACCACCTCCGCGCTGCCATAACAACTTGTAGATATGACCTCTGGAAGTAACCTTCGACACAGCGGGTGGTCTTTCTGTACTTTGCATGCAAAGGCGGTAAACAACACAGACTGTGCAGCAAAATTGTCTATTTTAACTTTGTGATATTATTGTAAACGTTTCCGTCGATAAATATTTTTCCGTCAGCAAATACTTTCAAAATGTTGTTTTTGATAACATATTACAAATTCGGAACCCCCCTATGTGTAACAATTTTGCAATTCGAATTAATACTTAAATTTGATGATATTTATCTAAAGAGTTCCTATCCATGTCAACGGCATGAGGATTTGGTCACGCTTGCTGGTCTTGGTATGTCGTTCCCATGGATCACGTGCGTATTCATAAATACGTATTAAAAGGGCATTTCGTGATCCACAGCATAATCCCCCCACTTTTCTCAAAAAAAGTTGAGATTTTTATATCACTGGAAACCTCTGGTTACATTATGTTTATGTACAAAATATTTCTTGCAGAATACTTCGTTTTTAGCAAAGATATCGTGAAATTTGAATTTCGTTTTGGTATGCCAGAACGAAATTACAACACATTTTCTATGGAGCAGTGTAATACACATAATCATGCATAACTCACAAACGCAAAATCGGAATCACCTGAAATTTTGGGATGAAGCTTTTTTCGTGGATATATACTGCAAAATGTCATAAAAAATGGATGCTAGGATCACGAAAATATGGTCGAAGGTAGCTGACCAAAGGCTTCCGCTGAGGCTCAATTTATACAAGACAAATCAGACAATGTGAATTAATAATGACTTCCATGTCTGAAATCATTTCTTAGCCTGGAGCATTTGTCTTCGTAACCAGGCATTTAATTTGATTGTTTAACTAGTTTACCACTTTGGTGACGCATTAGCTTTGCCAAAACCTGCCAAATTTGTCAATTGGGAAGGACCAGAAACAACAATAATAATAATAACAAACACAATGAAAGAAAGTATCAAAGAACACTATCCAAACAATGTTCACAACATACATACCTCTGGTTCTACAACGTCTGCCCAATACCTAAATTCATTACTTCCGCTGTCTCTAAAAATGCACTTATCATTCGCAAGATTGGCAGTTGCACCATTGTACCCCACAATTGCGAAAGTTCCAGGAACTTCTGACACATCTGGAAAGAAATGAAGTATATAAAATGAATACATAAACAAAACAAACAATAACTGTCTTTAAACAAGAATTTGTCTTTAAAAAAGACAAGTTCACGGATCAGGTGTATAGTACATGTACTTTGAGCTACTTTGGTCTAACATTTAATATTCATATCTATATCTAACCTACTCTGTACTTATTCGACAATAAATAAGTGATATGAGACTTAATAATGATACCTGCGTCTTGACTCTGGAAAACAATATTTTTTAAAAACCTCATTTTGCATTTAGTTTTTTATTGCGTTGCAAAGTAGCAAAACTTTCTTTATATATGGCCCAATTTATGCCTGGAAAAGGTTATCCCCTCTTACAGCCTATCAACAGGTCTGATTTCTATAATGAGGTGTCACCGGGTTTGCAAGAGATAATTAATGCCAAATCTAAACACCGTGAAATTCACCACATCACGACCAAGCTCACATTGGGCGCCCCGTTCCTTTTTTAAAGGAATTTTTATGTCAGGGTCATGGTCCAGCTTTTATATGAACACTAATATTATACAGGTTTATACACATGGGTTATTATACAAAAGTCAATAAACATTCAATTAACTGGGTTATTACAAGAGTCAATAAACATTCAATTAACTATAGATAATGGACTTAGTTTTGTGCGATGTAATTATATTAAACTTTTTCTGAAGTAAATCGCCTGCTGCATAGTTTTGTAATTACAGATGATATGTTTACTTTGTGATTAGGCCTGACCATGAAATGGTAGTTTTGATTAACCAATCAGTTATGTGTATTGTCAGCATGTGATGGCTATAAGCCAATTGAAAACATGTTTATAAAAAAGGCTAAAAAATTCCTCCACTTAACAGACTCTTTCCCGGGTGTAAGGCTTTTTTTTTAAGTTGCCATGTGTAGCAAGATTAGATAAAGGCATACAAACTAGGGTATGAGATATTAGGAATTATTTCCTAGCCTCTTAAGGGGCTATGCAATAATTATGAGCCCTGGGGAAGGGTAAAATTGGGGGGGGCAAGAAATTTTTGGCGAGCCGAAAAAGGGGGGCAAGCAATTTTGGCAAGCCGGGGGGGGGGCATGCTATTTTTGGCACACATTCATGGGGCGCCTTTTTAATAAAACACGCTTTTCCTGCTCGCTGCGCTCGCAACATGTATATAGACCATTTAAGATTTGGAAATTGGGATCCCAAAAATTTGGCATGTGCAAGGGGGGGGGCAAAGAAATTTTGGCGGGCCGAGAGGGGGGGGCAAGCGATTTTGGCGGGCCGAGAGGGGGCAAGCGATTTTGGCGAGCCATTTGAAATTTTACCCCACGGGGGCTCATAATTATTGCACAGCCCCTAACCACACTGGTTAATCGCTATTCAAGACATAGGATATGTAAGGGATAAACTGTGCATATGAGATGTGGGTGCAAGTGGCATCATTTCACTGCCGTGAAAAAAAGACAAAGCCGCGGATGAAGATCATGTTTCATAATTTTGCATTGAAAAGTACTTGGAATGCTAGTAATTTTTGTGTGTGGCACAACTAAACTGGTGGGAAATATCGGTATTTATTGGTAAATACCACCAATGACATACTAGGAAATACTCAAGAATTTTCATGTTGAAAGCTCAATTGAAAAAATGTGTGCTAAATAGGTCTACATTTAATTAATACTTGTAAGAAAAGGCTCAATGTAAATCACATCCACCGAGTTTCACGACAGTCCAACAATCTATATTCAGACGACCTTAAGAATGTTTTCTGATCAAGTGTGATCATATCAACCAAGTTTCATGACATCCCAACAATCTATTATCAGTAACTGTTAACCTTGATATGACCTTATTGTCAAAAAGCAGGACGGCTCCATCAAACTGCTCATATATCGCAAAAAGACACATACCGATCAGTATTTGCATTTCAATTCGCATCACCCCCTACAGCACAAACTTAGCGTCATACGCACTCTCATGGACAGGAAAGACAAAGTAGTAACAGAAGATGAAGATAAGAAACAGGAAGAAGCCAAAATCAAAGAAGCTCTCAAGTTGTGCGGCTACCCTGAATGGGCTTTTAAACAAACGCAAAGCAAAAATAAATCGCATAGCAAGGATCAATCAGAGTCTAAATCCAGAGGAATGGTAGTCCTCCCTTTTAAAGAAGGGCTCTCCCAGCGCGTGAGACGGGTCTTTAAGAAGCACGGCATTAACACCGCCTTCAAACCTCACCGGCACCAAACGCTGAGAAATATTTTAGTGCACCCAAAAGACAAGCGGGACATCACACAAACATCTGACTGCGTATACGAGATCCCATACCTCAATTGCGACAAAACATACATTGGAGAAACCGCCAGACTGTTTGGAACTAGACTCAAAGAACATAAAACCGAAGCGGAAAAAGCTTCAAAGAAAGCATATACTAGATCTCAAAGACAAGCATCCATTACAGGGGTGGACAACAAGTCCGCTATAACAGATCATGTCGCAGAAGACAATCACGTAATTGGATGGGAAGAATCACAAATCAGAGACAGAGAACAGAACAGAAAGAGAAGACACATAAAGGAAGCCATCTGGATAAGAAAGAGGGGGGCCAAAACACTCAACAGAGACGAGGGGAATTACTTTCTACCTCACATCTACGACCAACTCCTAACAGCGCCACCAACGTCAGCTCCAACCGGAAGCAGCCGTCAAGGTGCAGGAATTGGTCAGTCAATTTGAGAAAGTGCTAAGTCTTAGCACGAAACTGTCATTGAGGTACGTAACATCAACCCAAATTTTGGATTTGTATACAAGAAACTCTAATTATCTATGACCTTGATGGTTTGACGCTTAATTGTGATTTACGACAATCTGACAATCAATGCTCAGTTGACATCAAATGACCTTGACACGACTTTGAACATTGTGTCAACCCAGCACTACTTTGTCGACCTCAGATATGTCAGATGACCTTACACCATTTTGGCGCAGAATTGTGAACGACAATCTGACAGTCTATACTGAATTCACCTCGGATGACCTTGACCTGACCTTCAACATTTCCGCGCTTACACCAATCATGTCAACGCTCTCATTCATAACTCCAAACTTCTTCTTTTTTTGTTGCCTTTTCTGTCTTTTACCATTTACCAATGTTTAGTACACTACAGTTTTTTTAATTAAATGGCTAAAAGTGAAAAAACATGGCTCCCGCAATCCCTTAAAAGCACGGAATTTTATTTTAAATATATGTATTGCCAATGTATAGCACATTGTAATCAAAAAAGACTGATTACTCAATCCAATCTTGTATTTTCTGAATATATTGGTTGCTGAGTTATTGCGAAGTTATTGTGCAACAGCAGACTTTAATGTCAAATATTATAGGTCTTAAAAACTTTGTGAACGGATTTTCATCGTTGACAAAACAAAATGTGTGTTTAATATATTATTTTATTGATTTTCTTTAGTTTTCATCCATAAATAACCACAGAGTATTGTCTGTTTACAAAATAAGCGTTTAGTATGTTCCAATTCAATTCAATCAGTAATATGTTGTATAAGTGACCATATATTTAGGGAACTTTGGCCAATTGGAATTTCATTGGACAAGTATTAATTCAAAAGAAAATATCGTATTTTCGTCAAAATTTAACCAATTTGATTATGTTGGGTGTCAAACTTGACTGAAAATGAGTCATTCGCTAGATTTCGTTGATTACAGCAAATTTCATCCATGAATAAAAAAAACCTATCTAGCACATTTCATATCTGCCTAATCTCTTCAAGTAGAATAAGCAACCTTATCTTTTTATCTGTAAATAGACACATCTTGAAGGTCATCACAAGAAAGTCATGCATATTCAAAATGAATCAAATTCCCTGATTGCCAACTTGGTAAAATGTATACTCGTAGCCCAATCTCGTACATCATATCGCCAAGTTTTGGTTTGTGGTTTCTAAATATTGCAATTAAACATTGGTTCTTTCAAATATGAGACGCAAAAATAAAAATCTAGTACAAACAATCATTATATTATAAAGATATTGCAAACTATCCATGACAGTGATTGGACCCAAAACAAATTACACCTAAAATCAAGTGTAAATTGAGGGTTAACCGCTATGGCGGAAAAATAAACGTGTAACCATGTTATCCGCTCACGAACAAGATCAGAACCAACAACACATATTTTAACAATATAGCTTGGTGGTTGCTACAAACATTATAAACGCTTGCATTATAGGGTCAACATTAACTACAATATTTTGGGGTAATGTGTATTGTTGACTACTTACGGGGTCATTTTGACCACGCTCTTCTAAGAATGGGAAGACTATGGGCACTTTCTCATGTTAAGGTTGTAAAGAGATAAAATTAAAATACTTGCATTTCTAACATGTGCTTTTATAAGACGACAGGCAGATTCAAAAACCGTCTGGGCCTAGAAGATATCTATTTATTTATTTATTTTATTTATTTATTTATTATGCTTCATCACTGGCTCATATACAATTACAAAGATAAATATATTATATAAATATTGCACATACTAATAATCAAGACAAAGTAAAGAATAAAATGCCAGCGAAAAGAATGGGACAAACAGGTGCAAAATCACCTCTAGGACCATCCCACCTTTCGATTTATGAAAACAAATTATTGGAAAAAACCCCCATCACAGTCCCATCCCAAATTAAATAAGCCTGCAATTCGAGCATCTGCAGTAAGAGCTCCAAGAGCATGTTTTCAAAGAACACAAATTTTGAGTAAAATGAGAATTCAAAAATGCAACCACCCCGGATTTGAAGGAAGAAAAGGAACCGGCTGTCCTTGTAGACAAAGGCAGCTGATTCCAAAGCTGCACAATGCGATTAAAATAAAAAAAAAGTCATGTGCGCTTCGGTTTTGCAACGTTGAATTTTGAGTTTAAATGGATCGGAAGATAATCTAGTGGTGGGATGGTCCTTCCCATTCCCTTGGCTGAATTTAACATAATTATTGACATTAATATTATAGTGACCCTCCTACATCTGTAAAAAACCAGAGATCGCTTTTGTCTCTCCTGAGAGTAAGGGGAAGTAAGTCCAAATTGGTAAGCCTCTCCTTATAATCCTGATCAGGATAATGTAAAATGAATTTGGTAGCTCGTCTTTGGATGTACCGCTCCAAAGACAGCTACCATACTCAAGATCACTCCTGATCAGGGAACTATAAAGAGTTCTGGTAACTTTTACTGGGGCATTGAACCCTACTGTACGCATGATCATGCCCATCTTATCCTATCAAAGATACCCTATCTTCATCAATGATAGCCAAGAAACCCTTCAAGAGACCCTTTAAGAGGGCGCACCACCAAATCACTCCACGATTTATGTACCAGTGAAATTCGGTTAAAATAGTCCACCGCTTATTTGAGCTTGTTGCGGCTTTATTTTCTAAACGTATAGTCAAATCTTGCCCATTTTCAGCTCATTTGCTTCCGACAAGTGTATGCATGACCAAATTTGAGAAAAATTCCTAAATTTTTATTTCAGAGTTGAAGTTCTGGCGCGAATTTGGACAACGTCCGGTTTCCAAAATTGAGTGATTTTTTAGGGTTGAATTTGCACAATTTTTCTTTGTTGCAAAATAACAAAAAAAGTCGGTGGTTAGCAATATATTCCGTTTAAAGAATAATATTCTACATTATGATCAGCTTTAATTTGATACCAGGCTTTATAGTTGAAATACGTAATTCAAGTGCCAAAACCAGATCCAAATGTAGGCCTTTTACCGTGTATTTCAATGGGCGCGTTTAAGGGAGTACTACACCCCTGGTCAATTTTGTGCCTATTTTTGCATTTTTCTCAAAAATTATAGTGCATTGGTGATAAGTAAGATATATATATTATAGGGGCAAAGACTTCAACTACTGCACTGAAAATTCAGCAACTCAAGGCAAGTAGTTATTGATTTATTAATCAAATATTGGTTTTCCCTCATTTTTTACTGTAACTCCACAACTGTTGTCTGTGTTGAAATAAAATTTCCAGTGCAGTATTGTAGTCCTTGCCACTATAATATACATATCTTACTTGTCACCAATGCGCTATAATTTTTGAGAAAAATGCAAAAATAGGCACAAAATTAGGCAGGGGTGTAGTACCCCCTTAATGGTGGTGCGCTCCCTTAAAGTTGATATTATACTCACCTCGCCGACATATTGTTCTTGTTCCGCCTGGTATTAAAACACCAGGCCATGAACAGTCACATTCAAAACCTCCAGGAACTGCCAGAGATCCTATCAAATTGACACATTCAAAATCGTCGGCACAGACAGGTGGAACTATCTCACACTCATTAATATCTGGAAAAAGACAAAATTATAAACAACGTTTGCAAATATTGTAAATACTTTTCAAGCCAACCTTTTCCAAATTTAAAGCAAAAAGTTGAATTACAGAATACCCTCCGCGCCATGCCTTTCAGTTTACGTTTAATTGATGGAGTTCGTATTTAGGGTTACGGTTAGGATTAGTGCATAGTGGTTGGGTGTTAAGGTTAGGCTTTAGAGTTAGTGAGAGTTAAGGTGGAGATGGTATTCTATAGTTATTGACAAAGTGTTCAACAATCAAATGATAACTACAAATGATAAAAGTGCCCGTGCAAAGTATTAGGGATATTGAATAACAAAAGCTTACCAATATCATCATTATCAAGGATGGTCACGCTTGCAGTACATACTATACACGATTCCTCAGGAGTCAGTGAAACTTGGAAGTGTTCTGTTAGCTCTCCGACCACGTCATCAATTATGTCTACTTCGACTTGCTTATGTGATTGGTTGACGTCAAATATAACTTGCATGGTAACACTTTTATAATCAGTGCCACTTTCTGCTGTATCGTCAGCAGTTGAGAAACCTGTAAGAGACGATTATAATAAGGTGAACTCAAGAGTTGTATCTGTCAAATTAATGATGCTTTGAGAAAGCTGTAAATGGCTGTCCCGAAAATAAATATAATATAAATAACTGCAGTCACATGGAGATTCGCATTACTGCAGTTTCATTTCTTAGCATCTGACGATAAAAAAGGAATAATCTAATGAAACACCATAATACATGCAACAAGCAAGACCAATATCCTGGTTGAAAATGGGATACAAAATGTATCTTTGCAATATAAATGTGATAAAGAAGACTTGAGCAAATTACTCTACAGAACCTAGACTAGCATGATTAGAAAAATAAACAAACTGAAACAAAGTCAGGTTGGTTGCTCAAAATGAAATTTTTCTCGGTCTTGTTTCATTTGTTTTGTAGTTCTTGAGGAAAAAACTGTGTCAAATGTTCTTAAGAACTTAAGTGCAGCAATTGGGAAATTACTGAACTTACTGATCATAGTTCTTCTACCAAGATATCCCTGTCTTAATATAGTAATTATAGCTGATCCATTCATACTTTCATCAATGATCACAGATGTAACAAAGCTGTATTGCACTGCAAATAAGAATAAAACAAATCGTCACATCACTTAAAAATAATCGTATACAATAAAACATAACAATACAGTATTTACAGCAAAATAAAGCGAACACTGGCAGCGAGCGTCTGACCGTTTTTAGAAAGGAAAAAAGAAAGAAACGCCTCTGTTAACTGAAAATTGAGTTTTGGAATTTAATCAAATATTGAAACTTAGTTTTTGCAACTTTGCGACGTTACGTCTGGAACCACCAGACTTCATACGGCAACTGAACCGCTGGGCTGGTCACGTGATAGACGGCTAGGTATTGTCCAGATGGCCCGGTCCCATGCATGAGATAAGTTAAAGCGGAGTCCCTCTTTCTTGTTCAGTGATGGTTGCTCAATTCACTCCCAAGTAGCTTCTTTTATGCCTCTCCTATGCTATTGTTCCTCCTGATCCAGGCATAAAAGAAGCCATTTGGGAGTTGCATTGAGCAACCATCACTGAACAAGAAAGGGGGACCGGGCCATCTGGACGATACCTAGCCATCTATCACGTGACTAGCCCAGCGGGTCAGTTGCCTGATGAAGTCTGGTGGTTCCAGACGCAACGTCGCAAAATTGCAAAAAGTAAGCAGTATTTGATTAAATTCCAAAACTTTGTTTAAAACTACTGGATGACTAAGAACATTCCCTCATTTGAAATAAAAACTATTAAGGGGCCTTAATGCACATCACATATTAAAACCGGCATGACACTTCATAGATAGATGGGGAGTAGGGTCAAGTTCACTCAACTGAAGTGGAAATAGCTGTAGCTTTTGGTCATAATGATGAAACCTGATCATCCTCTTTTGAAAAGATCTTTGAATTCTATGATAAAGTACGAAATTACACATTACTTAAAGGAGGATTTCGTGATCCTAGGATCTTCTTTTATGACATTTTCAGTAGATATCCACGAAAAAAGCTTATTCCCAAAATTTCAGTTGATTCCGATTTTGCGTTCGCGAGTTATGCATGATTATGTGTATTACACTGCTCCATAGGCCACTGTTGTAAATTCAAATTTGACGATATTTTTGCTAACTAAACGAATTAATCTGCAAGAAATGTTGGTACATACACATTATGTAGGTATAAAAATCTCAACTTTTTTTGAGAAAAGTGGGGGGATGGGATGAGGCTGTGGATCAAGAAATGCCCTTTTAATTAATATACAGCCAAAGGTGTAGCAAGTCTGCAAACAACTGACTTGAAAAAATACAATGAAAACGTTCTAAATTCTTACATGACAGACACCGTAAGAGACCGTAGAATTTTAATCTTGACACCGTTGCGCTTGTTATTCTTACCATCATCATCTTCGAGAAAGATGGTCGCTACATTTGGCTTTCCTAGTGTTGTTCCAGTAAGATTGCGCATTTTAAGTTGCAGTGTTTCTATTCCTTCTATTAAAAGATCATCGCTAACTACCAACTGAAAATTAACACTTCGCTCTCCTTCAATGAAGTTGAGGAACCGATTCTGTTTTGTGTAGTCTTCGCCTTCCAATGCAGTTACATCACATGTAAACACCTCTGTAGTTAATAGAATACCACTTGTTGTTAGGTTAAAAGCCTTGTTTCAATCCCTGGTTTCGAATTCGTTGAATAAACTGAACATAATTTAGCGCTAAATTTAATACTCTAAGACCAAAGTTAAATTTTATTGTTCAGTAATTTAGATGGGTTAAAAAAAGTATGAAAAACACAGCCAAGTAACATTTTTAAAGATCCTTGCGTGAATAATCCAAAGCAAGAGTTATGCTACCATCTACTTCCAGTATACAAAAATTGAATCTTCATATTAAAAATATTCGTATTTATATATCGGAATAAAAAACCTAATAAATCGTATTATACATTTATCAACTAATTCAGGACTGTAGTACAGATTTTTTAGCATCCTGATAATTAGAGTAGCATCTATATACATGATATATATTGAGTACATTTTCATTACTTACCCACCCTTACTGCATTTCCTACATAACCTTTTCGTATCAATGTAACATTGAGTGTATTATCACCTTCCTTTACTCCATATGTATCTGGACAAAATGACACTTCAGCTGCAAGAAACAAAAACTAGAGCTACTGTGGCTCAAAAGCCACGAATATCAGGTAGCGACATCTGACCTCATTTGACCATTTTAAGCATCATCTTGACGTTTTCATGTTTCCCTCACATCAAGTTTAAGCACAATCAGGCCCATTTCAAGCTCGTATGACCTTTGACCTTGGGTTACTTCAGGTTGATGTTTTACGGTTTCATACTCCCGAAGTTTCAGGGACCATTTTCAGGGACCAGTTACAGCTCGATCGGAGCAACTTCCAATTTGACCTGATCTTTGACCTCGGATGACCTTTGCCGTTTCATACTCCTGAAGTTCCAGTAATCATTTCTCTTGAGTTACAGCCCGATTGGAGCAACTTTAAATTTGACCTGACCTGACCATAATATGGATATCTGGTGAACCCTACCCTACAAAGAGGATGCTAGAACCTTGCCATATAGAAAACCAGGATAGAAAATAAAGGGGCATTCAGGGTACTTTTTTCCAAAAACATATTAATTTAAGCATTTACAAATACTTACAGATACTACTATCTCCGCCTTCGATCACAACCACGGTACAATCCACAGCAGCGATAACTCCTGCAGTAGGATTCATCAGACACACCTTGAATGATGAGAATGTCTTATCACTGGACACACTGGACAAGTCAATCCGGACTGAATTGACATTGTCTCCTGCAGCGAAAGCCACCCCATAATTTGACAGGCTCATGTAATTTATACCTGTAATTGCTGTGCCATCTTGTGTACTTAGTTCTATATGGATTAAAACAAACAAAAGTGTACTACATGTAAGTAAAAAAGAATATATATTTTTATTTCAGCAAAGAAATAATCCAAGAAGATCAAATACAAAAATGGGGCAAAGGGGCGTTAAACTCACGGGGAACTTGAGGAGCCCCTTTACATGAAAAGCAAACTGTAAGATCCGGGTGTGAGATAAGTCAATGAGAAGAAAACCACAACTGTTTACATCTATAAATTATTAAAACACGACATGACAAGACAGGACTAGGACAGGCTGGTGACACATGCAAAGACATAGCTCCAGGAAGTCTCGGCATGACATATTGAGACGAGATAGTAAAAAGAACTGAGAATTATAGGTGTTGTGAAAGGCGGGGAAGTAATAAAGTGGACTGTGTGTGAAAGCTCAGATTGGGATTAGAAAATAAATATCCAAATATCGACAAAACAAGGAAAAGGAAACGACGCAATCAGCATGATCAGCAAAGAAGGTAATTTGGGGCTCAACAACGGATGGAGAGGGAAGACCGATATTTAGAAAAATGTTATGAGAATATGAATGAAAGGTGCAAAAGTAGGAAAGGAAGTAAAGTGACAAGGCGGAGAACAATTAGAATGACATGAGATGATTTGAAAATATTAGTACTAAGTAGTGCGGTTTGGAAATTACTAGCTGGGAATGAATTCCAAAAGAGTGGACCGTGATATCGAATACAGCGTCTCGAGAACAGTTTTTTGTAGTTAGGAAAGTGGAAGTGATTAGCTTGAAAGTGATACTTGTGTTGTAAGTAGAGTCAGAAGTGGGAGACATTCAGCAGTATGCTTCGACTATATTTATAAATACGTATTTATAAATACGCACGTGACCACCTCCGCGCTGCCATAACAGGTTGTAGACAGTAAGTCTCGAAGTGACCTTCTGCATAGCGGGTGGTCGTCCTGTACCTTTAAATGCAAATGCAGTAAACAACGCGAGACTGTGCAGCAAAATTGTCTATTTTGTTCAACTTTGTCATTATAATCCCAGCAAACACAAAAACGTTTTAAAAACGTTTTTAATAAGTTATATTTCGGCTTTTGGTTTACATAAAAACGTTTTAATAACATTAAAATGTCGGGTTATATAAAGGTAATGAAAACGTTTTAAAACGTTTTGTATGAAAACACTTCAACAATATCTTTAAAATGTTTTCAAAAATGTTATTGTAAACTATTTTTGCAAACATTTTTGCCAAATATTTTGTGAACACTTAAATAACATTATGTTAAAATATTTGCACCCAGCAAACACAGAAATGTTCTGAAAATATTTTTTTCAAAACGTTGTAATAACATTTAAATGTCGGGTTATATAAAGGTCATGAAAACGTTTTTAAAATGTTATTGCAAATATTTTGGGCAAACATTTTTCGCAAAACATTTTTTCAACCCCAAAATAACATTCTGTTTAGAATATTTTGTATCAAGTTTTCAAAAATGTTTTTCGAATGTTATTAAAACGTTTTTATACCCTTTATATAACCCGACATTTAAACGTTTTCTGTAAAACATTTTTGTTTGCTGAGCAGTAGATTATCAAAAATGATTTTGAATGTTATGAAAACGTTTTATACCCTTAATATACCCTTTATATAACCCGACATTTAAACGTTTTCTGACAACCTTTTACAACCTTTTGCGAATGATGTCGAAAACGTTTTGTGTTTGCTGGGATTGTAAACGTTTCCGTCGATAAGATATTTTTTCCATCCTATTGCTGAAGAGGATAATAATCTTCTACCTATTTCTATATAGAATCATTAAATAGCTCTAGTCTTTGTCTGCTTTGGCTAAATCCTGTGGTGGGTTACAATTGCATTTTGTCATTGTATTTTGTCTAGGTATGTATAACCAACAATTAACAATGAGAGGACATTCCTGAACCTCGTTGACTTGGGGATGATTTGAAATGACCGCCAATTATGACTTTATTACCAGCAATGTGGCAAAAAGAGAAACATGTAGAACCGAACAGGTACCATTTTGTTGAAGGAACAGAGTTCAACAAATCATAACCCCGCTTCTGGATATCATTTGAAGTCAAATGATATACCATTTTAAAGCTCTAAACACGATATAAAACAAAATTGACCGGGGCCGACTTTTGATATGGAAGAAGACCACCTTCACCACTACTCGCATGCGTGTGGCTTGGACATACAGGAAAACACTTGCTCCCATCGGTCGAGACACCAGATTGAAAGTCCAAATGACCACTATGATGTAATAGTAATACCTACAGTAATGTTGTGGTCGCTAAATAACGTTAATATATTTATCTTACCCACTCTTCCGTTATCATCTGTGTTTCCCACACGTGTTACATCCACAGTCACAAAGGAATCAGCAGCACTTGTGAAGTACATTTGTTGTCGGAAACCATACTCACCTGTGCAGTAAATTAAAAAACACAATATCGAAAAAGTTTTGAGTAAATTTGTGATTATCGCATCAAATTTTTTATTATTATTATGTTTTGGATCACAAAATTTTACACACTTGGATTTATTAAAACATAATAATGATACAAATTGAGATCGATTGAGTACAATACATAAATTTATTGGTCTTTGTAAGGTTTTTTTTAAAATATACGCTAGTATGTTCAAACTTCATTGTAGCCTCATTGTGTTTTGTCCGAAAAAAGCGAGCGAATTTTAATTATTAGCCTTCCTCAGTATGCTAATAAGGCTATGCCCAAAGAAATTAATGAGAGGCAATGAATTATGATTATGAAAACATGAGGCAATGAATAATGGATATTGATCATTTAAGTCGTGGATAAAGCTACTACAGGTGGGTAGGGGTAAAAAAACACTTGTCTATTTATGATGTGCCACACAGAAACTAACAGAACAATACTTAAAAGTATTTTTTTAATCATTTTGTCATAAACACGATTTTCCACAAGTTACAATTGTTCGTACCGGGGTGTGCCTGTTGTCAAGTCGATGACAGACACGTGTAAAAACCTTGAATTATAATACAGAATTGTGATGTAACATTCCGAGGGTATTCACAGATGGATGTCAGTTCATAAGAGCAATGTCGGGGATTATATATAGATCACAATTTTTCAATCGATGGGGAGAGATGAGGTCCCACCAGGTCCGACCGAGTCTCCTACACAGGTTACGCTCCCTGTGGAGGGGCGGAACCAAACTGGCTGATGTGGAGACTAAGCCAGTTTGCGTCGGTCTGATACTAGACTATGCCATAGTCGAATTTTATTAAAAATATGTTATTATTAGTCATGATGAACCCATTTGTTTGAACTTAAAATTATACTGATGTTTATTAAAATTAAAGTATTCAATAGTAAAATGGTCATAAAGAGTTAAAATATCAGACGATTAGTGACAATAAAAGTAATTGAATGCAACATTATCTTGCATAATTATAACGGCTCACTTTAATACTGAACAATTATGATTTTGGAATCTACCAGTTTATTGATAGCGCTAGATGTTTGATGAGAGATTAACTTTCGCGTCTACACAAAAGCGCCGCAATGGTAATGGCGCGGGCCCAGACGATTTAAACCATAGCGAGGTATGGGCGACCAATCACAAGGCAGATCCATTTAAAGATGCATTACATCATACCCAATTTTAGTTAGGCCAGAAATTGGCCTAACTCTCCATAGAGTCCCGTGTTAAAAATCTTAACCGCAAGGCAATGTCAGTAGTCCACTTGGGAAGCTAACAAACAGAGGGAGTAGGGTGACTGATCAGATGTGAAAATCTATCAATTGTGCACACATTAATTAAATCAGAGTTTTAAGCTTAAATACAATATCCAGAGTATGCACAATGGCCAAGTGGACTACGGGGTAGTCTAGTCTGATACTCGTCTATCTTCGTCTTTGACCATGCGCAGATCTGGCTGGTCAGGAAGATATTTAATATCCCGAATTTATAATATGCCTACCAGTTCCACCGTATAACCGATTTGCTAGAGAATATTTTTTACCATGTTTAATAAATTCGTATTAATCGTATAATAAAATGTGGCCAAATGTTTATTTGTGTACATAGTGTGTGGATCCACTCTTCTACGGACTTGGCTACTAAGCATGTCGTCGGGAAGGATATGGCGGTATGCTGACCTGGGTCAATATGTTCTGGGCCGATGAGGTCCCACCAAAAAATTGCCTACGACTTTGTGTGCGATCATGTGTGACAGGCCATTCCCGATAATAATAAAGGTTCCCTGGTATTCAATACGACGTGACAGGTCTCATGACAGAGCCACCATCATTCAAATAAAAGTCTGGCCTCCACAAGGTAACAATAAAACAGGTGATAGGTATGAATGGTCGTGGAATCGATCTAGAAACCTGTCTCTCTGTCATCTCATCTTAAGCTACGGGGTGTCCCAGAATGATCCATACCGGGAAAGTTGAAGTTTGTTAGGTATGAATAGCATTGTTATCAGTCGTATTGTTTTGAATTCTAAATATTACATATATTTAGCTTTCTTAGGAATTTAAGATCATCGAATGTTTCTGAAAGAAGTTACAGAATATTGCGTAAAAAAAGTTTTGACATAACAACCTATTTTGAAATATTTGTTAATCTTTATCAAATATTTTTTAGGTTTCATTGCCATGATTGCTGATGCTCAGATTCTCTTTTACAAACTTCAGAAGTTTCACACACACACAAAAGACAAAGAAAAATTATGAATATTGTTTGCAATTACAATAGCACTCAATGGAAGACTTTACCCCCAAATTCATATAATTATTATTTCCATTTGTATGAATGAAAAAAGGTATCACATACTTACTATCAGTATTTGTAATTAATACGGATGCACATTGACCTGCTCCTAATTGACCTTGTGTTGGATCTGAAAGGCATACCTCGAAGTATCGATCTCTGTCGACGTTGAGGTTAGCAGGTAGATCAACGGTGACATAACGCAGGTTGTTTGATATTCCAAATTGAACTGTTGATGTTGTACCGTCGTCAGGTAGGCCTTCATAATGCGTACCAGCTTTGGCACTCACATCAAATGAGTTAATATCTATAGATGATCAAGGAAAAAGTAAGAAATGTTGGAGTCAGGATAATTTTAAGATAACAAGATAAATTCACGAGAATTCTAAATACATAGGCAAAATTGGTCCTGCTAGGTCAAAGAAAGAAATTAATCAAAATCACTTTGAAAAGGATGTGGGAGTGCCAAATTTGTGTATATCTGAATCTGAGTGGGGTTTACATATGGGTATGCCATGTATCAGTGTAACTTTAAAAACAAGGTTCTGGATGGCGAAGGAGAACGCCTTCACAAGTTGTAAATCTTGTGTAGGCCTATGTATGTTTTGAAAATGGTACGGGTTGCTATTTGATGTTACTAGGAGATCACCTGTCTTTTGCGGTTCGTAAATGCATAGAGTTTGAGTTTGATTTGATTGCTCGCAAGTGATACAAGAAAACTTTGCATGTTGTGACCGTTGGAGGATTAAGTTGGCTGAAGGCTTCAGGGGATTAAGTCACCTCCCCGTACTGCAGTTACTGTTCATTTTCCTATACACAATACACAATGCTCTCACCATTGAGGTGTGACCTCTACAAACAGTAGCTAACAGTGTATGTTAGAGGTATAGGGCATTTCCTAGTTAACGTCACTGTGTGAAAAATAAGCGGTCAATATTTATTGTACTCTCTGAAATTCTAGGAAATATAGTTTTGTAACATGCCCTAAATTTTTAGCTAATTTAGATATTTGGAAATATTCACACTTTGGTGTTTTAGTAAGTAGGGCACAGCGTAATGTTCCCGTAGGCGACTTCAAAATAATCGCCATGATGCTGGCCAGGTCTAAACTATTGATGGGGTAGTCGAAATCTCGAAAAATATCGCGTTTCCTCGCAAAATTGCGCAATCACGACATGATTTACCCACAGTGCATTGCGCATCAAGTCATCATGGCCGCCGCGTCGTTTGTCACCGAGTCGACTGAAATTACACAGTTTTCTCAACGTATTTCGCCGAGAGGAACTCTGTTTTCATTAAATGATTCAGTTTTTCATTTCTGTGGGGGATATTGGGCAATCAGTGCGGCAAAGACCGGGGTCTGTAAATGGATGAGTGAGAGGAAGGAGTTTAAAGTACTCGGCAGTCTACATAGCCACAGCCACTACCCAGATCACAATACAAACTCAGCAGGTAAGCTTTGCCTTTTAGCACACTAGAATAGAAAACGTTCAGTATTTTTTTAAATTTTCTTCCGTGGTATGTACTGTGCTGTGCATCGAGCGTGAAAGCAGAAATGATAAGCAATCACGAAAACTTGCTGATCAACACATGATTGTGGTCATTCATGCATTGTGACAACAAGCGAAAACAAAGAATAAATTTTTATAAAAATTATTATAAAAATGCCACCCAATATAAAAATCATCGGATAGATCCCTGTACTAGAGAGGGACAGTAAACTCACAACAATTTAATTTTAAATGACAAAATGCCCATTCATTTTGGATATTGCCTCTTCTTGACTTGTGGAAGATGGTCACCGATATGCGATACGTATACCCAGCACTGGCAGCAGACCACAGACAATGCATGGCAGGATATGACGGAAGAATTAGAAAATTTACTTTACATTTTTTATTTTAAAACAAATAATTACATAAAGAAACACAGAATATTCATTATTACAGTTTTTGTCAGAGAAGAACAGCACTTGTTTACATTTTGTCTTAGACTTGAGAGCGTGTGCGTGCAGAGCGTATACACGGAAGCCAGAAGTGGGGTTCTAATTGGCTGAGTCAATTGTCTGACAATCGTAGCGATAGACCGATAATCTTATTGGCTGATTGTGCGTCAAATAGTTGGGCGGCGCAGATTGGTGCCCTTGAAGTGCACACTTAAAAGTTCCGTTATGTCGCTCATTAAGGGCTCTAAAATGAGCGTTTATTGCGTTTCGACAGTATTTTTTATGGGACATGAGAGCACCTCAGACCTATCGAATTGCATTCTGAATACGAAGCATGTCTTTCTGATATCAAATAATTTGCATTTTTGGAAAATCACAATATAATACAAATTTTATGACAAATTATAAAAATTTGATATTTTTCAAATTTTTGATATACATGTACAACAGTCCTCGAAGTAAATTATATAAATCTAATGACATATTCTTAAAGTGTATGTAGCAGGGAGGAAAAGCCGACGGTCAATTGTAAATTTTGACCTTTCATATTGAAGATATGGATTTTTTTCCCAAAAAGACCTCATTTTTTTTGGTGTTTTGGGAAAAAATCCATATCTTCAATACAAAAGGTCAAAATTTTCAATTGATCGTCACTTTTCATCCACCTACATACACTTTAAGTATAAATCATCAGATTTATAAAGTTTACTTCAAGTACTGTTAAATATCAGAAATATCAATTTTTAATGATTTGCCATAAAATGTGTATTAAATTTCAAAAATCAAAATTATTTGATATCAGAATGACATTCTTCGTATTCAGAATGCAATTCGATATGTCTGATGTGCTCTAATGTCCCACAATAAATACCGGATGTTTTTAAATTTTTCCAAAGACACTACAAAACCGAAAAAAAAATTTGAAAAAAAATTAAAAATTTTTTTTTTTTTTTGCAATTTCGGGTACCTGGTTACCCGCCCAAAAAAATGCGCCGGGTACCCGGGCACAAAATTACCCGAAAATTACACCCCTATAATTGAAACAACAAAACTAAAAACTTCTTTAAAGATTTACCAGATTCTGTTAGTGGAGGACAAGCAAACAATGTAAATTGCGTAATTTTGAGTACGGTATACATAGTTTCACCCAACAAATCCGGTATCGGTATTGATACAAATTTATGAGCAACTCAATTTTTGGTGAGTAGGTCTAGTATTACCGGTAGTTGTTGTTATGCATGTATTAAATATAAACATCTTTTTATTTACAGTTGCAAAGGACAACGAATCTGAAAGAGTTTATATCTTTGGCGGTCTGACACCTAGTGGTCAACAGTATAGTGATATAGTAAAGGCTGAGATTGACAACAACCGTTTGCGGTTCACAATACTGAATGTAAGTGTGAATGTGTGATTATTAAAAAAATTGTTTTTGCAACCAACCAACCAAGTTTTTAAACAGCATGCCACTGGAATTCATAAAAACCGGCTGAGTATTCCCGGCCCCATAACTTGTCACTTGTGTAACCGTACTACATGTACATGTAGAAACACATCTGTTTTTGTTCAGCCTAAGGATAAAGTTTAGAGAATAAAGGTACTGATTTTAGCCACTGGAGTGCATCCATGTCTTGTAACTATTTGAACAATGTTTGTAAGGCTGTGACCTATCGGGTAATGACGTATTCGGGTACCGAGGTAAATTTCGGTGGTACCGAAATTGCAAAAAAAAAAAAAATTTAAAAAAAAAAAAAAAATTATTTTTTTTAAATTTTTTTTTCAAAGTTTTTTTTTTTTCGGTTTTGTAGTGTCTCTGGACCTAGACCTAAATGCTAGGATCATGGTTGACCTAAAAAAAAAAAAAAAAATTGAATTTTGCACATTGTTTTGTAATTTTAATATGAAAATTGATACATAGTTTTCATGTCATACTCTATTAATGATATCAAAATGCATTGAATTGAATTTTTTTTTTTTTTTTTTTTTTTATTTTTTTTATTCGGGTAATCCGTAAATGGAATTTGTATCCGGGTAGGGAAAAAACGGGCGGGTACACGAATATCCGGGCTTGAGTCACTGCCTTAAATGTTTGTAAAAGTAGAAACAAGACTGAAATGTTCCTAAAATACTAAATAAGTTTTCATTAAAATTATGAATTATTTCTGCAAAATTACTTTCTGATACAGCATAAAAATGTTGGCATGGCAGTCGATAGGAAACTCACAATCAACTTTCAAGGGCCTACTCAGTAACATTTCTGATATATTTGAATGTAGTGTACAAAAAATTAACATTTTAATTCCCTTTTTTTTCATATAGTGCAATGGTTACCAGCCATGTGGAAGAATTGGGGCAACTCTCACCAGCATTGGCTCCGGGAAACTGCTACTGCTTGGAGGTATGCAATTTAAGCACCGGACGACATCAAATTGGTGGGCGCCAGATATGTGATTTGACGATGCGTACATCTTTGACATCGCGATGAACAGGTGGTCAGCGTTAGATGTGCCATCTGTTTTAAGACAACGTGCCCATCACCTAACAGTGTTCGGGATGGCAAACTTGTCGAAGTTGGTGGTGTGAAGTTGGATACCAGTACAGGACTGAACACTCCTGTGACTTGCTCCATGCAGGTGGAGCTACCAAGTCTGCAAATGAACAAGTTAGGAGATCATACAATTTGGGGTGCAGGTTTAGCTCACCTGTCCCATGCCTCCATAGCCCTCGGGGGCTACACAACGGGAAACATCCTCAACAGAACTTTGCTGGTGATAACTGCAGACTCCGTCAACATAGGAGATGTTGACGTACCAGCAGGTACTGCTTGTGGAACGGACATGCCTGGGAGAAACGCTGGACTTTTTATGGTCAAGGGGGAAGAAGGCACCGTCATCTTCACAGTGTCTTATGACGCAGACACTGCATCGGCTAGCAGTACAGAAGAAACAGCCGCTGAAGCTGCAGCAACTGACTCTTCAGCATCAGCATCAGTCTCGGAAACAACTGGTAGTGTGTATACGGACAGCGAATCTGAGGAAATTACTGCTACAGGAACTGAAGATGTTCAAATGGTTGAAGGCATTGAGGCGGAGCTTGTCGAAGCACAGGGTGCTGAAGAATCACCAAGTGTTGGAATTAGTGGTGATGATGATGTGTGGGCATGCAATCCATGCATTATTCATATTGCTATAGGTGGGACCTGCTCCTATATATATGATTCCTCATTAGTTGACGGAGATATTCCAGCACATATTGCATGTGACAAGTGCAATGGATGGTTTCATTTGTTTTGTGAGGGATACCGACAAAACCCATTGAAATATAAATCAGATGAACAAATTAGTGCAGCAAAGTACTTCTGTAAGAAGTGCAGGACCTCAAGAAAGGGATTTTCTTGGTAATAATTATTTTTGTGTTTGTTTGATTTTATCTCTGTATATAAATTGGTTGATGGTAAAGCCTGCTTGTGTAAGGGTAGTGAAATATAATTTTTAGTTTCCCATCTGCCCCCATTGCCGGATTTTCCACATGGCCAGATGGCCCAAAATCTGGGGCATGAAACAAATAAAAATAGTTTTATAAAGGAGCTGTTTGAAATGAGAAATGTATATACAGGATGGGAATCTAAAAATTATGTATTTTCAGTGCCCTAACATATATCTGAGCTGATCAGTTACTTAATTCACATCATGCGACTTAACCGTCCACAAGTTTGTATTATAACCAACAACATTCAGGAATGAGAATGGCATTTTTTTGAAAAGTACCTGAAAAAGCGAGTGAATAAAAATAATGAAAATTCTCATGCCTGAACATTGTAATAAATGTTTTGATGTTATTGTTGGTTGGTTCAGAGATTTCCCCCAAATTAGGTTGAACCAGAGCTGCAGAGGTCCACCACCATATATCTGCATACGTAGGCCCCTACTTCAATTTTTGATTTCTTGAAATGTGTACGGATAAGCCATTTGAGCCTTTACTGTATACCAGGCCTAAAAATGCTTTTTTTATTACGAGGGCTATTTGTGACAGATTCCACGAAAAGTAGCCCTCGTGTGTATTGACAATTTTTCCATGGGGGCAATTTTGGGAAAATTAGCCCCTGTGTGTTTTGATCTCTGCAGTATACACGGCTTAAGGGGGTACTACACCCCTGGCCAATTTTGTGCCTATTTTTGCATTTTTTCCAAAAATTATAGCACATTGGTGACAAGTAAGATATGTATTATAGGGGCAAGGACTACAACTACTGTACTGAAAATTCAGCAACTCAAAGCAAGTAGTTATTGATTCATTGATCAAATATTGGTTTTCCCTCATTTTTGACTGTAACTCCACAACTGTTGTCTGTGCTGAAATAAAATTTCCAGTGCAGTAGTTGTATTCCTTGCCCCTATATAATATACATATCTTACTTGTCCCCAATGTGCTATAATTTTTGAGAAAAATGCAAAAATAGGCAAAAAATTGGCCAGGGTGTAGTACTCTTAATTTGTTTGATTATACATTTGTAAATGTTAGCTTTTAGTTAGACCTACATACTTTTGTATAGATCAAATATCTGATTACAGTATTATGCATGTGATATCAAAGTGCTAATTTAGTAAATTCTCATTGTAAAGTATAGCGAGATGTGTGCTGACGATGAAGTTAACAGCAGTTCCCAGTGATTGTAGTGCAGGTAAATTAAGTAATTCTTGGCCAAGCTGGAACACGCGCATTGCGTCCATGTGACGTACTAAGCGTGTACATGTACTATGCTTTCTTCTGTACTGCGCTATGTGTGTGTGTTTATCGCAGATATCCACTAGCGTTCATAGTGTTAGAGCTTGGCCAAGAATTACTTAATTTACCTGTACAGTTTATATGTTAGAAAACATTTTTGAGAGGTGAGTTACACCCACAAGTGGCATTGGAAACCTGTCATGGCATTATCAAAATATGCCCAAAAGTATTAAAGAAATCAAACCACTATTTTTAAAATTCAGGATTTCAGAAATTTTTAAGTTTTGAAAGAAAAAAAATATTGTAAAATAATTTGTTTAAGGGGGGTGCACCCCTGGTCAATTTTGTGCCTGTTTTTGAATTTGTCTCAAAAATTAAAGCACATTGGTGACAAGTAAAATATGTATAATATAGGGGCAAGGACTACAACTACTGTACTGAAAATTCAGCAACTTAAAGTAGTTATTGATCAAATATTGGTTTTCCCTCATATTTCACTGTAACTCCACAACTGTTGTCTGTGCTGAAATAAAATTTCTAGTGCAGTAGCTGTAGTCCTTGCCCCTATAATATACATACATGTATCTTACTTGTCCCCAATGCGGTATAATTTTTGAGATTAAATGCAAAAATAGGCACAAAATTGGACAGGGGTGTAGTACCCCCTTAAATATTTGAACACCTTTTTTGTAACAGTTATTGAACACCATATTATGTTCCACTATTGAACGCTGGTGTTCCTAATATGAACACTGCCATTCTTATTTTGAACACACCTTGAACACTGCCGTTCATATTTGGAACACCAGTGTTCAATAGTGGAACATATTATGGTGTTCAAGAACTGTTACAAAAAAGGTGTTTAAATGTGTGTAAATGGAATGAATATATGTTATTTTCACAATTTCATGCATTGTGGTCAGTATTCTTTTGTACAGTGAACACCTTTGTCATGTTAGGGTCAGTTGGACCAGGGCAATCTAACAGGTTTTTTTTACCTTACACTGTATGTTGTATAATAATTTGTTCAGATAAATAAGAGAATCAAGTTGTGCAATGTGTGAGGATATTTGATAAAATATGATACACTGTAAAATTGTTGGATGCCTGATGAAAAATGAATGAAAAATGAACACCATTTACACACATTTAAACACCTCTTTTGTAACAGTTATTGAACACCATAATATGTTCTACTATTGAACACTGGTGTTCCTAACACTGCCATTCTTATTTTGAACACCACCTTAAACACTGCCGTTCATATTTGGAACACCAGTGTTCAAATAGTGGAACATATTATGGTGTTCAAGAACTGTTGAAAAAAAAGGTGTTTAAATTTGTGTAAATGGTGTTCATTCTTTTATCAGGCATCCAAATTTTTTTACAGTGTACGATGTGAACTGCTAATTAAACAGGTAAACATGTTTTTACATTGAATCAATTTTAATCTCTATCCAGAGCAGCTAACGTGCAAAAAAAACAAAACCAGTGCATCTAAGTGCATTCGAACCAGTGACCTTCCTAATACCAGCACATGGCTGTAACAAACTGAACCACGGAAGAGTGGAAGATTTAAATCTATAGTTATTAGAACAAATACACAAGGTTCAGTTGGTTAGAGCATCATGCTAGTTTTATAAAGGTTAAGCTCGTTGCACTGTAATTATGTTCTGGTTTTTTTTTCGAAGAAGTTAAAGAAGTGTCCGCAATCACAACATTATGTCTTTCTTGTTAGAAAAATAATTATCAAGCATGAATCACATGTGTTATTTAAAACAAACTCATATCATCCATAAAAACGAATAATAACAGCCATCTCTCGACACGCGATATTCAAAATTCCCGCACTCAAATTGTCTACAGCAATGACGTCCCAATAATTCGATGAAGCCTGACGACAAATGAGCACAAATAAACATGACGTCATTGCTCTAGAAAATTTCGGCGCGGGAGTTTTGAATATCGCGTGTTGAGAGATGGCTGTTTTTATTCGTTGTTATGGTTTATATGAGTTTGTTTTAAATAAAACCATGTGGTTCGTGCTTGACAATTATTTTTCTAACATATAAAACATGTTGTGATTGCCGGACACTTCCTTTTAATGCACGCTGGCTGCTCTGGGTAAAGATTACAATTTGTTCATCTTATATACCCAGAGAACCAACTAATAATTTTCATGTTTTCACATTGTTCATTCATATCATATTTGTATGTAAATAAAGTAAAATGTCTACATGTACATGGAATGAAGACAAGGTAATTAAAACTTATATTTGTCCTGAATCTCTTTAATTGTCATTGCATACTTTGATGTTGACCTGAGGAATTACTTGATTTGTGAATTTTAACCTACAAATCTTAAAAAAACTTCCTACCATAGATGTACCGCCTTCATTCCATTAACTGGCCAGGGCGCTTACTACTTAATCATTTTTGGTGGCCACTTATTTTTACATTGTTTAGGGCCTACAATATTTAAAATATTCACCCACCATCAGTGTATGTATGTTTCAGACCATGGCTCAGATTTGAAAGGTAGATAGAGTTCATGACAGTTTGCTTGTAAAGTCACTGGGTGGGCGCTTAATGGAATGAATACGGTAAGTCTTAAAAGCTGAAATTAAAATAATGAGACAATGTTTCACAATATGTCAAATAACTATTCCTTATTTATTTTCCATCTCAAATTCACAAAAACAGAAATGTAAAAATATTTAAACTAGATATTTATGCAGGTCTTTAATAATAATACTTAATATTTAGGTCTTTTTTTGCTCTCAAAAGGATTAAGAAAGTATAACATAGTTCGCCCTACCTATAACTCATCAGTCTAAATTTTGCCTTGCTATAATTCCAATATGGAATAGTTTGCAATATCTAAGATACTTTCTTAAATAAACTGAAATGTGCTTATACCAATGCAGTACTATAAATAATGTTCCATGTTTTTTGGATTGCTAAATATTACCAAATAACAAAATGCAAGCACATTTTCATAAAAATCAGACCATTTTCTGTTTTGACCTGTGCGCAGCGCAAATGTTGACCTTAGATCAAATTTGAGTCCCTTTTCACAATCCACAATGCTTTAGCAAAACATCCTAGAACTGGTTCCCGGTGTGTGCAAGTTACAAGTTCCCATTCATGCCACCACTAGGAGAATTTTTTCAATGAAAAATCTGTGACTGGTGGAAAAATCTGTGTTGAATTCCAGATTTTTCAACCTTTCACAGATTTTTGTATCCTGGTGTGTGCACAGAGTGCGTAACTTCAGGACATCACTGCATGGGCTTTTAGGCAAGTGTTAAAAAATCAGGAGCTAAAAGTAAGACAAAAAATTAATGGGGTTATAACATTTGAAATGACAAAGAGTCAGCCTGCTACACTAATTGCTGAAGTCACGTTTTTGTCATTTTTTTCAGAACAAAGAACAAAATGTGGTTCAAGCATGCATCAGTTACATAATCACCTAATTATTTTGAATTAAATTCTCTTTCATTTATATCATGTGCAAAGATTGGTGAATAAATATGCTTGACTATATTTTGTACTTTGTTCTCAAAATTGCAAAAAAATGACTGAGGCAATTATCGTATCAGGTTGACGCTATACTATTGTCAAATTTAACAAGGATAAGTGTATGGTGCATTCTGGGTATGCTGAGACAATTTTTTATAGAATCCCTGTATAAGTACCCACTGTATGTTTCTTCTACATGTTCAGCAATAAAACCTATCACACACATCTTAACATTGGCTTGTGTATATCCCATGCATCTTGTGTGAACTTACTAAATACCATATTTCATCAAAATATATGATCTATCAGAATGAGCTTACAACAACAGTATAAAATAGCTCAAACCCAATCTCATTCATTTTCAGAATTGCTGACACTCACAGAAATGGCTTCAGGCTTCTTAATTAACGCCCCTTCCCTATTAGCACCCAAACAAAATTATTAAGCAAAAACTGTGTAGTGACCTTTCAATATGCCTGAACAAATAAATTGACCATATGTCTAAATATTTCCAATTTATACCTTGTGTCATACACATACATGATTATGGCGGATTCCAACTGAAGAAACACTACACTGTGTTTTTGAAGTTCTGTGTGTAAATTACCTATTTTGACTCTCATTTCATCATTTCAATAAACGTCATACCGATGAGACTTTAGCACCGGTGCTAATTAGATAGATGGTATTTACTAACATTGCTAAAAAGAGTACATGTATATACTATCCAAATAAGTGCTGCTTCGCACAGTTGAAACATCATTCATTAGGTGCCTAGTTACAATACATTGCATTACAACTTTGGACATCATTAACACATACATGTATGGTAGTGAGCAAAATGTCAAACTTCAGACAAGTACATGTAAGTTGGCATGCTGAGAAGAGTACGAGCAGCTTTCTTATTCTTCCTTACAGTGTCTGCCAAACAAAATGAAAGGTTGCTGAATTCAGCAACCTTTGCAATGCAATCTACAAAATAGGGAACAGTTTTCTTTATGTTTCGGACAATTCAGAACATAAGTTTTTGATAATTGTTTTTGCATGTCATGTAAAATTCTGAAGAGTTTTCTCCTTAAATTTAAATCATAAAATCAGGAAAAGCCAAAAAAATTATTTTGAACTTGCTCTCAAAATGCCATATTATGCAGAAAAATGTAAAATTTGGCAAATATTTTCATCTTGCAGACTACCATGAGTGATCAAAATACATAATAAAGAAAACCATGTCCTAACTTGTTTACATTAATTAACAACCAGACTAGAACCACACGCTTATTATGCATTCTGCTTGCAGATCCTACTCCTCTTTGTGTGACCCTTAACACGACAAACGCTACAGACATACTGTCCCTGCTTAGGAGTCTTAATAAGTCTTTGCAAGCGCTTGCATGTGTACAACCATGACATCTTAATGACATCCCGCCATTCATGCTGAGCAGACTGCCTTGCCCTATGCAGATGATCACGTCGTGTCACCTTATTTCCAGCTTCGTGACACTCACTGGAGAAGATTGCAATCGACTTGTATTCATCTATCAACTCCTTAACATGAGCCACCATCTTGTGTAAGTAATTTGTGTAGTTCACATATGGAAAGTTCTTCTTCAACAGCTCAGCAAACTCCCTGGCATTCTGCTCATACTGTTCAACAAAGGGCAAATACTTTGTGAGTGGCGTGTTGGAAGCCCAAACAGGTCGTAACAAGCAGTATTGGTCAATAAGTTGCTCAAGAAGCAACTTTCTATCCTCGGATGAAACCAATTCCTTGACTGCAACAACAATAGCAGGCTCAATGAGGCGTCTTGCATAGTTGCCATCTGCCATCATTGGAGTCATAAGGCCAGCTCTTTTGCGAAGATGGAAGTCCAGTTTCTTGGCTGCTGCCTTGAAAGCTACAGATGGCATAGATTGGTTTATGTGCCCTGCAGATTCTTGCACATAGATTTTGTGAAGAACTCGACCTGCAATATTGATGTTCATATGTGTGGAGTCGATCATTGGTGTCAAATTGACTTGTGGCTCTCCGGTCTGACCCAAAACATTCTTATACAGAGCATTGGTGGACATCTTCTCGGGGTTGTATTTCCGATCAGTGTATCTGGCCTTGTTTACATCATATGTCCGTGTGATTTTGGACCCAAGAGGGTTAGCAGCTGCATCAGCCCGAGTTGCATCACACAGGGTACAAAGATAGTCACTTCCTGCACCACCAAATCCCTGCACTGTCCTGACTCTCTTCTCATCATACATTGTACCTTTCATGTCGAAGGAGAATACTCTTTCATTAAGGTGCATTTTGCTTTGTTGAATGTTGCTAATTTCCTGCATGATAGGTTGGATAATCAGTGCAACATCCGGGATGATTCGTCAGCCCTGGCGACCAAGATTGGACGGCAGCATTTTTCAGACCCTGGGGCTGTTTCTTGAATACAAGATGCTCACTGCCATCTTTGCTGCATATGCTTGTAATCTTATAACTGGCAGACTGCAGCCGCAGGACCTTGTCGATCAACTCTTTCTTGGTGCCTTTTTTTATTGGTACATCTCCCATCCCATCATCTCCATATTTGATGAACACCTTAAATTTGGCATCACTGACGCACTTGCACTTGACCTTTGCAATTCCCTCTACAATGGTGTCGTCAAGATCATGTAAGGCTGCAGCAATTGCCTTATTAAGCGGCTAGCGACGACCATCAACTGCTGGCGGGTAACATGCAGGGTCTTGTGGGTAGCCAGATTGAACATCTAGAGGCTCAAAATCTTCCTTTTGTGTACCATCTGAAGACAATACTGGTGGGTCCATATCGAATTTCACACAGCCTGGAAGAAGAGACTTTTCTTCTACAGCCATTTGTTCCAAGCTTTTCCAGTCAGTGTAGCCCTTAAAAGCATTCACTGCCTGGGATAGGATGCGATATTGGTTGGATGAAATGAATCTTGTGACCCGTAGTGCCAAGCATTGTTTAGGTGTTAGACCAACCTTGTCCTTGCCCACATACAAGCGCCGAATAGTCTCTGCTGCTTGAATCTTGAGTTTACCTCTCAGCATATTGATGGCAAGCGCTTAATGACAACATCTTCATACTCACCCTTCTCCTTCTGTTCAGCAAATGTTTGTACAAACTCTTTTAAAGTCCTCAATCGAGCATTTGCTGCTGCTTGTGTTACTTCCAACAATGGTGCTGCCGGTCTTCCTCGTCTGGTAGGTTCCTTTTGTTGAGTTGATGTTGGTTCCTCAGTGAACTGGCAAATGAGGAAATGGTCCCACAATTTGCTTAATGGGAGCTTCACACTGCAGCCATTACCTCTGTTGTGACAGTACCAGTCTATTTGGCCCAGCATTCTTAATAAATCTGATGTTGGCTCTTCTACATTCTCAATCAGAGCATCACACTCTGGGCACACACTACCCAGTGCCTTCAGGTGAACAACAAGGCATTCTTTGCAGAAATTATGATCACAGGGTGAGGCTCTCAATGGACTGTCCAATATGCCTTGACAGATGGAACAAGAGACAACCCTTTCAAATGGTGCAAGGCCAGAAACAGCCAGACTTCTTGGAAACCTACTCATGAGAGTATAAGTACCGTCTGCTATGTTGGACAGGTCTTCTTCGGTCCAATCCACTTTCATTGCCTTGGCTGGTTTTTCCTGTGTTTCCTCATGCTTCCTCTTCATTTGTCGAGTTGCCATTCCTCCCTTTTCACCTGATAATTTGGAAACACAGTCCAACAAG
Organism: Amphiura filiformis; assembly: GCF_039555335.1. Taxonomy (NCBI): domain Eukaryota; kingdom Metazoa; phylum Echinodermata; class Ophiuroidea; order Amphilepidida; family Amphiuridae; genus Amphiura; species Amphiura filiformis. Next base: position 63,611,272 of record NC_092633.1, read on the forward strand.
TTGCCCACATTTTCCAACTTCAATCTACTTGTACCAACCTTGATTAGCCTGTCACTAACTGTGTGGGCCAAAGCAAACTTTTTCCTTGGGGAGATGGTAACATAAGAATGGTCAGGTGCAACTAGACCTTGTGCTGCTGGAAGATGGCTGACAGTTACGGGTGGATCTATAGTCTGTTCTGCAGGGGGATGGCTGACAGTTGCGGGTGGATCTGTAGAATGTCCTGCTGGGGATGGCTGACAGTTGCGGGTGGATCTGTAGTCTGTGCTTCTGGGGGATGGCTGACAGTTGCTGGCTTTTTTTGCTGGTCTACCTCTAAGACCACCTCTTGTTTTCTTTTTCCCTCCTTTTGAAACTTTTGTAAACCTGCTGCAGATTGGGTAGTTATCTGTGTGAGGCTCCCAAGAGTCAAAAGGTGGCTTAGCTGGTTCTCTTGTTCCTTTGGCTGATGCTGTTTGTAGCCTTGTACAGTAGTTCAGAAGTGCTCTTCTGCAATTTAGACAGAATTTCGGTGGATGAATATCCTCATTGTCATTACCAACATCATAACCGTGGATTAAGTAAGATAATGACTTTCCATGATTGACCACTTTTCGCATCCTCACCACTTACTGCATATGATGTCGGTCTACTTATTAGACTATAAGGGCGACTACAAATTCTACACAACTTCTGCAAACACTCCCTATGTCTTAAGATAACATCCATAGTTATAATGCAATGCAATGTAATGTAATCTTATACTCACTGCATAACTTATCTACTAGAAACATAAGCTTTAAGCTGTAATAGGTATTACAGATTTGCATGTTACTCTAGTACAATATTTTCACACACTCACAACCCTTGCACTTGTTTAATAAATGTAAAACAAATGTAAACAAAGTAATTTTAGTACAATATTTTTCACACACCCACCACCTACAACTCTTACACTAAAACAAAGTGCAAGTTTTGCAAGTGGTTTAGAACAATATTTTTCACACACCTACAACTCTTGCACTTGTAATACAAACAAGATAACAAAGTGCAAGATTTGCAAGTAGTTTAAGAACAATATTTTTCACACACCTACAACTCTTGCACTTGTAATACAAACAAGTTAACAAAGTGCCAGATTTGCAAGTAGTTTTAGAACAATATTTTTCACACACCTACAACTCTTGCACTTGTAATACAAACAAGTTAACAAAGTGCAAGATTTACAAGTAGTTTTAGAACAATATTTTTCACACACCTACCACCTACAACTCTTGCACTTGTAATACAAACAAGTTAACAAAGTGCAAGATTTGCAAGTAGTTTTAGAACAATATTTTTCACACACCTACAGCTGTACCACCTACAACTCTTGCACTTGTAATACAAACATATTTTAACAAAG